>NT_166305.2:849053-961553 GCF_000001635.26 Mus musculus
GAATTCTTAGTGTCATCATGAACAATTCAAGAATTACTTCCCTCCCTCTCGTTTTTTTTTTTACAAATTAGGAATTCTGTTTCATTCTTTTGCCCTCATCCTTGAGAACGCCTTCTCTTAGTAACAGAAGAAAAGGGGTCACTAGGCTATGGCGTATTTCTTAATCCTGAAATGTGTTCATAAGAGAGCGGCGGCAAACCTTCGTCCTTGGGGTAGTCAGAGACATCGTTCAGAGAAGGATTACGTAAAATGTGTATGCCATAATGGACACATTGGATTTTATAAATCCATAACTATTGTCTTTCAAAAATCAGATGTTAAAAATTTAAAAAGGCAAGTCAAAAAGAGGAGACATGTCTCCAGTGCAATATGACAATGTACAACCCAAAACCTCACCACTTCTCACAGCTCAACAATTAACCAACAATCTAAGGGGACACAGGTAGTGCCATAAGTGAACCCATGGCGCCCATACGACCCTGTGCTCCATCCCTCTGTACACGCCCTAGAAAATGAAACATATGCCTAAAAGATTGCATATGAAGGTTCACAAATCTTTACTTAGAATAAAAAAATAGATTTTAAGTCAGTAATCATCAGCAAACACACCATCAAAATGAGATATATTGCCCTATGAAATTCACCATACAGTAAAAAAGGAAAACCTACTGATATGTGCAATGATGAGAAGAACCTTATAATAAGTATTTTGGTTAAAAGTTATCAGGTAGACTAGGAATCCTAGCATAGAGGAATTCTAGAAAAGGCAAACCAATCTTACAAAAATAGATTACCTGGAGGCAGAGGTGAGGGCTACACAGATAAGGAAGGGGCATGAGAAAGTGCCAGAAAGACATCTCATTAACTCTTAGAAGGCCTGATATGGTGGCTAAAGACACATATCAAGACACAGGAAACTGCACACAGTAGGCACAGCTAGAAATGAGTTTTCGATAGAATTGATTTTTAAATAAAAGCTATTGAGTGAGATAACCCATGGCTCTAATCTCAGCAAGCTGAGGCAGAGGCAGGAGAAGTGAAGTAAGTTAGAGGCCAGCCAGGTCCAGTTTCAGAGAAACCAAAAGAATGCCTTGCTCAACTGCCTACATGGGATCCTGGATAACACAGGTTGCGCATTAGTCTCCTGGGAAACCGAAAGTGCACAGAACTTCCACGGGACCGTCTCAACCACAAGTGAGTCTTGACGCCAGTGACCCAAATCTGCTAAAGTTGAAAAAAAAAAAAAAGGAGTAAAAAGGGGATTTAAAATATAAGAAAAATACATTAGAATCCAAAGATCAAGAAAAAAGTCAAAATGCTTTAAAATCATAAGATAATATAATACAATCTGTTATGAGCCATATATAAAAGAAAATTTAAAATAACAAAGTTTATATGTATGAAAGCCACAATGAAATTCAGTAGTTTGTATGCCAACTAAATGTTAATAAAAAATTACTCTTAAAGTGATGATAAATATGATTAGCTAATCTCCAACATTAGTGGAAACTGATACAAAACCAGATGTGCCCCAAAGTCTACACAGCTTAGACTAGCTAAGAATACTCAGAGTAGTAATATGCCCAAAAGAATTAAAATACCCAAAGTATTAAAATACACACTCCTGGGCCAGAGCGACTACTCAGTGGGTGAAGGCACTTGATGCCAAGCCTTGTGACCTGAGTTCCACCCCAAAGCATTTATGATGGTAAAGAAAACTGGGTCTCTAAAGTTGTTCTCTGAGCTCTACTGGAGTGCCATGGGCTAAGACAAGCACATGCACACACACACACACACACACACACACACACACACACACACACACACACAAAACCTCCTGCCACACATCCATCTACAACATGACCATTGTTGAAGTACCCACTTTCTTCTTTTTTGTTCCACACAGAATCATTGCTTGTATTTCTATAGCAATTTAAAATATATCTACCAAGCAAAATCATCTCCTGGGTGACACTCCACAGACCTTCTACATACACCTCACTGATAGATACCCATAGGTCAGAGCATCTCTCAGCATCAGGGAAGTTTCTCCTTACAGTAGATGGCAATTAGCCCTGAGACTATCAACTGGTCACAGGCAGAGAATAACAGACTATAGAGTGTTCATCTCTAAATGAAACCTGCATAGCACGTCTCTCTGCAGTGCTCAGGGATCTTCATGCAAGAGAGCCTGGATAGATTCTAAGAGCCAGAGGTGATGGAGAACTCCAAGCAAACAAGATCATCCAGACACCACAGGGGGAAAAAAAAAGACACTCCTACAAACTCACAACAATGTGTGAACACACACAAGAACTAGCCAGCTCAAGACAAAATCTCAGCCTGAAAATGGGAGAGTAGGCATAAAACCAGACCACTAGCAAAGGAGCTCTTGGCATTTGATTGTGGCTGGGGGAGGGAGAGTCAGTTTTATTTACCATGTGATCTGGGGTAAGACACCCACAGTTTGGGGCCAACCCCATTTCTCTTCCTGGTCCAGAACTTGTTGGGAGAGTTGATCTGGATTGTGTAGTTTGGGTGAGGGGCTGGAATTTGGAATGGTCAGGAAGGAGAGAGTGGGAAGTGTGCGTGTGCGGAGAGCTGGCGGGGGTAAGTCTGAGCAAAATAGAATCTACGAAATTCTCAAGGAAGTAATAGAGAATATTATCTTAAAAGTACAGCTAGCAATATTTATTTTCTAAACTATATAAAATTTGAACAAACTGTCACTTGCACTACATCAAATTTTAAACTTTTAGCAAAGAAAGCATGAGTTTCTAGATGGAAACAAACAAAAAAAAACACCTTTTCATTGGTGACTAGTTAAGTTTTCTACCCCAGGACAAAGCTTGTGGAGGAAAGGGTTAAAGGCATTCTGTATCTTTAACCTAACATGATGAAGGCCTCGATCAAAGAGAGGACAAAGCTTAGACCACGGAGGAGAGAAAAGACGGCAAACAATCCCTGTTCACTCCAGCTTCGAGAGGGTCACGCCGAGAGCATATCCACCTGCCTCTATACCTTAATTAAAAAGAGAGAGATGGCAGTGTCCACTACCCATCACTATGGTAACATTTAAACATCAGGCAGTTTTGACCTGCAGCACACTCAAAAGCAAAGCCAGGAGGACGTGGAAACGGGCGGCCCAGAAAGCAGGCCAAGGCGACAAGGAACCTGAGGGGGCTCTCGCCAAGTTCTCACATCGTGTTTATCTTACTCAGGCTTTCGGCAAGTTAAAAATATTAATACAAACAAGCTAATGAAAGGGCAGTGGAGAATCAGATGTGAACGCAGGAAGAGCCTTTGAAAAGAGGGCTTTAAACAACCCCATTGTTTCTCCATACAAGTTGCACCGCATTATCTCCGCCTGACACCCTCTCTGTGATCCACGCTCCATCCACCCTAATTGTCTGCAATTTCCATTGTGTGGCCGCTCCATTCTTATTCTGCAGAAATGTATTTCACTTACACTAATTACTGTTTGTGTACATTTCTGTTAATTATAGATTTTCCAGCCTTTGTTTTTCTTCTTATTTCTTATCTCCTCTTCCAATCCACACATCATCCATTCTGTCACTAAGGAAAGTTATTCGGTGCCAGAAAAAAAAATTGTCTTCCTTTGGGGCAAACCAAGCTAAGCTTACAGAACTGCTCATAACCTGAAGGCATGTATGTCATCGACAGGGAGACAGAGCACACACTGTCACAGATATCTGTCACAAGTTAGCTCCCCTGACATTGGTCTTCCAGGTATCTTTCCAGGATACATGGAGGAAGAAAAAGTTTAAAAATCACACCTCCATATTTACTAGCCAATCAAGCAACCAGGAAGCTGATATTTTACCCAGTATTTCCTAACATCACAAAGCAACTGTCTTACATGGCTCTCAGCTGCTACAGCTGTAAAAAGCAGCTGGTTTTGAGAAAGCTCTGTCTACTGACGTGAAGTGAAGGAAGAGACTACTTTGATGTGTAAGTTATTCCTTTCGCAGGATGGTAACAGCTCCATGAACCAGAAAAATATCGTGTAATGAAGGGGAAAGCTGTTCATTTAGGCAGTTCTGTGGATATTGGGCATGTTACATGCTCATCATTAACTTTTTAAAAACTTGATTATAGTTTCCAGCTCATTGTAGCTAGTGATATGTGTAAGGTGTTTGTCCACCCCAGAGGTCAGGCATTCATCCTACACGACTGTTCTTATGCCCGGTGTTCTGAACAGTGTGACACCTTTGGACTTTCAGGCAACAGTAGCAACTTACATAATCAAAAAATCAATTTTTATTTTGGAAGTTTTATTATGCAATTAGTATACATTGTTGTCTTAAGCACTACTTTCTGGGAATGTATCTTAAGTGCAAGTAGCTTCGTTTCATACCACCAAGTTTCATCCGTTATTCATGTTTATAAGAAATCGTTTCTACTTTAAAATCATGCGCCGACGCTGGGATGCATCCAGCCTGGATTGAAACAATCAGTTTAAATGAAATCAGTGCAGGGGACGGCGTTCAGTTATTTAAGCCTCCCTTTGAGAATCATGAGGGGGATCAAGCAGATTTTTTTTTAGCTAATATATTTATTTCATCCTGAAGGTAAAGACTGATGTACTACCGAGATTTTCTCTTGTGGGTTTCACAAAATGAACATTCAATCGCAAGGTGTTTCCTTATGAGAAACGGTGAAGGTAGCCTCAATCCTAGAGGTGTCCAGAAGTGAGAGGCCAGTAGCTAACGCCCCACCATCCATCACTAACGTCTGTATGCAGAACTCAGCTTCGCTGCATCTCAGATCCACTAGGGGGACCATTACACAGTAGAAGCAGGCTGCTCTCCTCACAGGTGTTTTCTTACTTTCTCGCTTAATAACACAACGAAGAAAAACATTCTTAACAACAGCAACAGCAACAAAAGACATCTCAACGGGATTACTGTTGATTTATTTCGTTTTAAAGATCGAATATTAAAAATACGTCTACTCCATTATAACCTTACTCTTAATTTGAAGCCCATGTTTAGAAACTCACTCCGTTTCCCACATCTTTGTTTAAATAAAGACATGCAGGAGTAGAATCATTGTGAAACTTAGATTTTAAAATGTGCTATAGTCACAAGTTGACTTTAATGGTAATGTCACCGATGTCTTCTCTTGATGATATAATGTTTGAATAGGTGTAAACATGAACTCAGGAGGGCACATTTATGATGTAGTAATGATGCCTGGTTTTCTCCACTAATATTTACTTTTATTTTATGTATAGGAATGTCTTCCTTGCACCTACGTATGTGTGCCATCTGCATGCAGTGCTTGCAGATGCCAGAAGAGGGAGCCAGATCTCACACACTGCACATTACAGGTGGTTATCAGCAGCATGGGAGTACTGGGAGCTGAACCCAGGTCCTCTGCAAGGACAAGTAGTGTTGCTAACTGCTGTGCCAACACTCCAGCCCTAACGATCCTATCTTTTAAAAGAAACATGTGAAAACATTTCCTGTTGCCTGTCAGGCGCTGGCCCCACCCAGAGGTCCTTCCACACTTTTGGTCTCTTGATAAATTCAGGGCTTCTGATGCACACAGTTTGCTACCAGGGCTTGGCTATTTCGGGGCTTCTGACGCTCCCATCGCTGCTGCTCCACCATTGTGCCGTTCCACCATTAACCTATCACCACTGTTACTTCTATTTCCACAGGAAAGGAACTAAGGATCTTTCTAAATCAACTGCCCACGTTATCTTCTTGTCAATGGGGAAACACTTAAATCTCTAAATAAGTTTATTCTCCCACTTAATGACGTTGAAGGAATTGTCATGTGACGAAGCATGGAAACACAGAGAAGAGCTCGCACGGCAGGGAAGGGTGCTCACCAGCCAGGAGACAGTCAGCTTAGTCACTCTCGTGTAGCACAGCAGGAGTCTCACAAGTCCCATAGCAGTGCTCATTCATTAAGGGACAGGGATGCCAAGACGGCTCAATAGAGAAAGGCGCTTGCCTTGCAAGGCTGGTGATCTAGGGTCGATCCCTGGAACACGTGATGGAAGGAGAGAACGAACTTAAACAGTTGTCCTCTGACCTCCATTCCCACACACACCTCACACACACACACACACACACGTGTAAGCACACGTGTATAAAAAGCACACACATAACAATAAGATAATGACTGAGGAACTACTGGGACGGGATCATGACAAGCAGTGACTACACTCTGATCTCACATCGGAGACCACGGCCGCACTGCCAAATATCTCCATAGTGAAGGGCATTTCCAGTTGTCCATCCCCTAGCCTCTCTCCCTGATCAGGATGGTGAGGATACACTGAAGCAGAGGCTGTTCTGAAACTTGGTACTGTAGAGATAAGCAGCCACAGCAGCGGTTTGCTTAGATAGGTCACTTCTTCAGGAGACTGACACGCCCCATAGGAAATTTGTCAGCATCAGCAGCCTGTACTCACGAGATGACAGCGGCTGGCTGGGAGACACAGCAAATGTCGCAGACATTGAGGCATTTCCCCTGGGTGAGCACAATTGCTCACAGCAGAGAATGCTCCCTGAGAGAAGACGCACATTTCTAAACTGTCATCACAGAGAGAAATCTGGAAAAAGGCTTCTTGGAATAGTTTAACCATTAGATAACATCTGCCAAAGGCCAAGCGAACGCTTATCAAGGGTCCGGCTGCAGAGACTGAGGCAGGCACAATGGGCTCTCTGAGTGGCAGCGAGAGTCCCAGCACAGCCCATCCATGGCTCGCCAAGTGTGACTAAATTACTTCCTCAGAATTAAAGCCATGTCCCAGGACCATCGATGACAGCATCAGAAAGCGCTAGAACATCGGTCATTTCAGCACCTAGGAACACCACATCCCCCACCGGCAAAAAAACCAGATTCTCTCTGCTCTGCCTCAAAACCAAAGTTTATCCAGACTCCGTTCTCCACGCTTGGAAGGCCCTGTTGTGCAGGTTACTGGGTTCCTCTGTGATCCCTGCTACTTTTTGAAACTTTAGTTTTCCTGGTATGCAAGATGGTAATCAAAGTGCAGTTATTAGAGGGCTTTTCTTGTTACACTTTTAAAGTTAATTTTTAAAAAGGCTATCACACCTTCTGGCTCTTAAAAGCTCTTCAAACACACGATACGTTGCAGTCCTTTGAGATTCTTTTTCTTTACCAATATCAACTCTGTCCAAGGTCCCTTCTGTTTTCTTTTGCAGATCACATGTGTGTACCATTGGCTTGCCTTGAACTCACACTGGCGCTCAGTTATGTGCCGCTATCCCTACCCAATGGAGGAGTTTGGTTGAGATTTGGTAATGGGCCTTTCCTTTACCAAGGGTAAGGAGGAAGCTGTTGTCCTGCATTTCTATCTACAATAATGAGTTAAGATTATCAGTCACCACTGTCAAAGAAGGATAGAGGATGAAGACCCACAAAGAAAGAGCTCTCTTTGTCATGGCCCAGCTACTTATTATGAGTGGCACTGTCAGGATATTTAGGTTATTTTTGACTTTCTTTTATTGGTACTGCTAGGGGTAGAATGCAGGGCTTTACCTAGCTAGGGCAAAACTACTGAGCTACATTATCATCCCTGTGCTTTTGTTTCAATGGTTTTACCATTGGTATTGAAACAAAGTCCCCAGAGCAAGGGAGCTTCCCAGAAACACCGGAAATTTGGTCATCTCAAATGCACAGGTCTGAAAAACCTACAGACAGCAAATCCGTCTAGTCCATCCATTTCTTACGTCAATAGAAATATATTGCAAGCTAGCTACCCATATGAGAAGACAGGTGGCTTTTTGCTACGGTAGCAGAGGTGGAGAGGTTGCCTCTCCCTCTCTGGTCCTCACCAGATAGGTTTTCTGATTCTTCTTTAAGGATATCCAAGACACAAAAGGGAGTGCTATAAACTGAACACTCACACACAGGGATCATCCAGTACCCAAGGAGTTATATCTGCATCACTACTCTTAAAAATACCCAAATGATACAATTACATTATAATCTCAAAAAATAAAATACTACTACTACTACTACTACTACTACTACTACTACTACTACTACTACTACTACTAATAATAATAATAATAGAGTTCTATTTAAAGCAATGAGAAGAACTTTTATCTGCCCTGGGTTTATTTTCAGGCTTCTTGTTAAGTTCGAAAAGCATGAAAGCATTATATGATTTCCACAGCTGACTTCCCAGGTTATCAAACTAAATGACCTATTTTTAAATAAAAATCTTTATTGTCCCTTAACTATTCTGAACTGGAAGTCATAAATAAAATTTAAAAAATAAATTAAAGTAAAAAAATTTTTTAAATAGATAAATAAATAAAGGTGCCCAGATCTTGGCCACAAAAAAATAAAACAAACCAAGCAAATAACAAAACAACAACAGAAATAATACAATATCTTAGCTGCGATCAAAAGGAAAGAAATATGGAGTCATTTATAGTAAAATAATAGGTAGTTGAATATTTAAGGGCTCAACATATCTATTTTGGAAAAAATCAAAACAGATACTTGTAAGTATATGAAGAATTATCAAAATTTCATGGCTAAAGTGGGAGACTACTCTAATTGGTCACTGTGATATTTAAAAATAGAGAACAGTTTTGCAAATTTCAGAATACAATGAAATATGCGTTTACATTTTATAATTTTTGCTGCATTTCTGAACAAACTAGTACATACTAAAGCTTACAAAAATACTTCCTCTTAATATGTAAGTAAAGTTAAAATACTGACACAAATTATGAACTCTATCTACCCTGCTGACTAAAGATGGTGGCTATTCTCCAATGCCTCAGAGCATCATCGTCACTAGAGTTACAAAAGTAATAAGAAGGAAAAAAAACAAAAGAGATGCACAAGGCGTGGATACAGAAACAAAGAACCTGAGGTGTGCTGACCGCTTCGTGAACAGTCAGACCAAACCAGGACCCTCAAACAAGGCAGTGACTGTGTCTGCATCCTCGGAGACTTGCGGAAAGGACACAACTGAAAAAGCAGCTGGGACATTCATCTGGCAAGCTTCCAGCAGGTTCTGGCATTGCAAACAGAAGCCAAGAAGGAAACGTAAGAGAGGAAGACCTGACACTGATAGACTTCAGTCTCCACCTATCCACTTCATCACTGCAGGCACGCTGCCTGGAACCCATCCTGATAGCAAATAGCAGCACAGGCTCAGACCGAGTGTTTTTGCTAACGATACTGGCAATCCCTCAAGGACGAAGTCTGTTCAGAAAGGCTGTCTATTAAGATGTTAGAATTAGGATGCTCCGTCCTCTCCCATCTTGGGAGTGACGTCTGCCCACTAACAATTTGTGACAGAGAGATCAGCATCTCTAGAAGTTCATATAGAAAATCAAGAATCACCAAGTATTTTGTGAACATTTATAATATAAAATAAGTGATCAGATTAAAAAAAAATAATCTGGAAGAGATAGTTAAGAGAATAGAAATGAAAAAAAATAAATTTCAAGTTAAGATTCTTCAGAGAGATTTGAAAGGAAATTGAATTTATTTAAAATATTTAATTTAAATAACATTTTATTATATTTTATTTAAATAATATTTATTTAATTATTTGATTTAAATAAATCAAATCATTTTAAAATTATTTAAAATATTCAAAAATATTATTTTAAAATAAAATCAGATAGTATTAAAATATTGTTTGATTTCCAAAATAAGTTTCAGTGTTTGGAAAGTGTTAAGAAGTAAGCTATGGTTGTTAGAGCAAATATTTCAAATTTAAGTAGAAAAAATATGATAAAAGCAAGAGTTGCCAAAGTAAATAAATAAAATAAGAAAAGGGAGTATTAGAAACCCCATTTAAATTAAAGTATAGCTGGTTTCAAAAGATCCATAATTATAATTTGCTATGTAGTTATACAATAAAAACTCAGTAAGTCAAAACAATGTGAATGATACTAATTGTAGACTTTTCAGACTAACATGGAGAGAAATGTTTTGAGATTTCGTTATGCTTCAAAAATTGCCTTTTTGAAAATTTCAATATTTGAAAAGAATGCAAATATTCTTATATCTGACATTGCTCACAAAGAAATGAAAGGGGGGAAGGGAGAGAGGGAGAGAGGGAGAGAGAGAGAGAGAGAGAGAGAGAGAGAGAGAGAGAGAGAGAGAAGGGAGGGGGGCTGGGAGGGAGGGTAGTAGAATGGAAAACCAAAGATAAAGATGGAGCCATCTTATCTTCCTCAATGACAATAGCTAGTATGGATATGAGCTGATCCCTCCATAGAGGCTGCTAACATGGAGGAGAATGAATTTTGCATCCTAAGATGGGGAAAAGGATGTCACAAGGGAGATCAGATCACTTCTGCTGCAGCTACGAAGGCCAAGCACGCCTGGGCTACACACACAGTATTCACAACAGCCATGCTCCTCAGAAGGTTGGTGTCCACTTGATTGGCAGTCTGGTGAAGTCTCTGGATCCGCCCCCAATGTAATATTTTAAGTGCATAAACAAACATCACGGAATGATAGTAGAACATGACTGTATCCAAACAAAAAACAATATGGGGACAACCTTTGAGTACTAATAAATTGTCCTTGATGATATATCAAATGGGATCTGCCTTAGGCATAAGGATGAGGGTTAGTAGTGCCTTATAGATTTTTGGCAATGGGTAATGGTATGTGAAAACGATTCTGAACTGTAGCACTTGTGAACTCACGTGCCTAGAAACGTGACTGAGGCTAAGCTGCCTGTGCTCCATGAAGTCTAAAAACAGAAGAATAACCGTGTGAGATTTCCCATCTAACCTAAGATCTTCACTACTGTGCTGGTGCTCCACAAGTGGCTGATAGGATTTTAAAATATCAGAAACAAACAGCCAAAGAAACGGAAGTATTCAATAAGTGATTTAGGTAGGACTCAGGGTGGTAAGATCACTGTTACCAAATCAATGGCATTTGTAGACATCTCTCTTAATCACTCTGGATCCATTTTCTCATGTCAAGAATTTTTTATTGTTCCATGATATTTTGTCACAAATACCTCTAAACAGTCCAAATTTATAATTCACCTTTAAGCTGGTGTCTTGCTATTTATACACTAAAGCAGTGACTGTCAACCTTCCTAAGGCTGTGACTATTCAGTTCTTCATGCTGTGGTGACCCCCCCAATAACAAAATTATTTTCATTGCTATTCCATAGCTGTAATTTTGCTTCTGTTATCATAATACAAATATCTCTTTATCAGTGGTCTTAGAGAACCTCCGTGAAATGTTCCTTTGACCACCAAAGTGGTCTCGACCCACAGGTTGAGAACTCCTCCCTCTAAAGAAGTCAGTGTGACTTTGATAAGAATGAGAGGAGCAGGAACAATTTTGGGAAACTTTCTCTCCGTCATTGGTAATCTGTGGAAAGGGTCTGGACTCTTCAGTGGAGAGCCAGTGAGAATGCTTAGTGGGTAAAGGAGTTTGTCACCAAGCCTTGAAACCTGGCCTGATCCCAGATTCACCTGATGAAAGTAGAGAACTAACTCTGATGCCTTGACCTCTGACCTCTGCATATGTACTGTGCCTCATGGAGTACACACACACACACACACACACACACACACACACCTACAGTAAATCTAACGTTCACAAACTTCTTTAATCTTTGTAAGAGAACAAATGTCCTCATTTTATAGAAACTTTTGCATCTCTCAATCTATTCACCATACAATACCAGAGAAAACACAGAAAACAGGCATGTGAAGAATATTTGCTGAACACATGAAAGCGTCTTCCCGGGTCACATTCTCCTCTCCCATTTTATAGAGTAAATGCGGATTCTTAAAGCTCAGAAGTTGGCAGAAGCCAGCTCTAATACAATTAGAGTCAAGCTGCAGCTCTCTCTAATGAGTGCTTTGGCTACGGTGAAGCACTGGTTGCATCTCAGCCTGGGGTTCAACTGGCACTTAGATATCGGGACTATTAAAAAAATTAACCTCCATCGATCAGGAACGGTTATTTCATTACATGCTAAAAATGTATCACCTTTCTCGCTTATTAAGATTTATTTATATTTTATATGTAAGAGGGTTTTGCCTGCATGTATATTTGTGTGTCACATACATGCCTGGTGCCCTCAGAAGTCAAAGAACACATCAGACAGACACCCTGGCACTGGAGATACGGATGGCTGTAAGCTTCAAATGCCCTCGCTCGTGTTGTTCCTCAGGGTCATGACTCACCTTCCTGTATAAGAATCAGAGATCAATTATGGCCTTGACAGAAAGGAAGCCATACACTGTACCAGCATCCCCTTAACCTCGGGACTCCATTCCAAGGTCCCCATTGGATGGTCTATTAGATAGTCATGAACCCTGTGTCTACTATTCTTTACCCATGCAGATATACCTAAGAAAATTACAACTGGTAAATTGGGTACAGAAAAAAAAACTGTAACTACCAATAAAATGAAACATTGTAATATGCAGTCGCAACAGTAGCAGGGATGGGAGCCCTCTCAAAACTATTTCCTGTTCCATTCACCTTCCTGCTGAACACAGTCAATTGAAACCTCACCGAGTGAACTCTGGGATCAGAGCAGAAACAACAACCTGTTACACCTGCTGACCCCTGCGTGTGAGACTCCTAACGTGCTGCATTCGGTTGTAGGTCATCCATGTTTACTGCTGCATTCGATTGTAGGTCATCCATGTTTGCTGCATTCGGTTGTAGGTCATCCATATGTACTGCTGCACTCAGTTGTAGGTCATCCATGTTCACTGCTGCACTCAGTTGTATGTCATCCATGTTCACTGCTGCACTCAGTTGTATGTCATCCATGTTCACTGCTGCATACTTTTCCATTTTAAGAACGAGCTGTAATTTATTTATGCATTCTGTATTTTTTGGGCGTTTTGGGAGTTTCTTGTTTTGGGTCCCCATGCACAGAGATTCCTCTACTGCATATCATTCAGGAACATATGTACGTATTTCTGTTGGATCTACACTCAGACGTGGGGCTGGAGTCACAGACACACGTTCATATGTTCAGCTGCAGTATATCGCTAAACAAGCTTCCTAAGTGGTTGTGCAATGTACACTGTCGGCAGCTGTGGGCTTGAGTTCCAGTCTCTCCACGGCTGCTCACAGTTTCCTGTGGGAGGCCCCTCCCGTTCAACCCCAGGATTTACTAAACTGCACCTACTTTAGTTTGGTCATCTTTTTTTTTAATATAAACACAAGTGATTTCAAGGGGAAAAGCAAGAATTATTTCATTAACTCATATACAGGTTTAATTCACTCAGAACTACCAAACTGTCCTAAACAACATGACTTTACTTAAAGTTTTCATATACAACCTTAAAAATATCAGTTCTCAGTATTCCCTTTTAAAATAACACATTAGTTTTTAGGTATGTGCATATGCATGTAACTGGGTGCCCTCAGAACCCACGAGAGGGCATCAGATCCCCTCCCAAGCAGTTACAGATGGTTATGCGCTTCCCCGTGTAGGTGCTGGGAACCCAGCCTCCATCCTCTGCAGAAGCATCCAGCGCTCTTCACCATGGAGCCTCATCTCCAGCCCTCAGCATCCTTTCCATGCATAGGCACCTGTTGGTGATGCTCTGATGACAGTCAGCATGTCTGATGGAGAGCAGGAGGTTATAGTACAGGCTTTACCTCACAGGACCCGTGCGCATGACCAAGGATGACCAGGTTTCCCTTCTCCTGTTTTTGAGCAAACAACATTTAAAGTGTGTGTGTGTGTGTGTGTATGTATATATATATATATATATATATATATATATATATATATATATACACATATATACATATATGTATGTATATATATAATTTTTAATTATGTGTACATATGTGAGTCTGGGTGTGGGTGGGTCTGTGCATACCAGTTCAGGTGCCTAAGGAGGCCAGAGGTGTTCAGAGTGCCCTGGAGCTGGAGTTATAAGCATTTTGTGAGCAGCCTGAGGTGGGTGTTGATAATGAAACCCAGGTCCTTTGCAAGACTGGTACCCTTGATAACTGAGACATCTCTCCAGCACATCTTTTGACTTTTTAAAAATGGACATACTGGGTATCTATGAACCTGCTGCATGACCAATTCTCTCTCTCTCTCTCTCTCTCTCTCTCTCTCTCTCTCTCTCTCTCTTTCTCTTCTCCCTCCCTCCCCTCCTTCCCCTCCCCCTCCCCTCTCTCTGTCAGGTTCTCAGCTAGTGCCCCTTTATGGGGACCCCCTACTCTCCCAAACAGGAGGATGGTTACAGTATACACAAGTGTTATGCAGTTAACTCGGGAACAGCTGAATTCGCACACTTAGACCAACTTATCCACTACACCACCTGACTCATTTTGGAATTTCCTTAAACACACACTCAATTCTGTAACATCAGCATCCTATAACACACCATGAAAGACTTTGAAAGTTGGAAAAACAGACTCCAGATAGTAGAGACTGTTGGTACGGCTGACAGGATAGATGTGTGGACATGCTGGCACACAGGGATGGACCAGGCCAGCAGAGTGCTCTGGAGCTGGGTTCCTAAGTGTCTCTCTCAGCAATGAATTCCTCTGTCACTTTATAATCTAGTCAGACAGTGTGGCACTCATCTGTGATCCTAGCACTTCGGAAGGAGTGGAGACAGGAGGATCAGGAATTGAAAGACATTCTAGGCTACATTGCAAACTCAAAGCCAACTTCGGATACATAAGATTTTGCCTCAAAAGAGCAACAGGAGGCAATGGTTCTCATCAAAGAGTGAGTCCAAGATCAAGTCTTGCTCATTAAAAAGAGAGCTATGACTGAAGACAAATGACTACCACGGGTTAAAAGCAAGACATCCCCTCCAGTATTAGGGATGTCATTAATACTGCCTGGTGACATTGTTTCTAACAAGATAAAAGTGGGTTAGAAAATCATAGTGTTTTTAAAGTAATCTATCAGATAAATATGCCGGAGAAGTACAAATACATTGCATCATTTAATATATGTGATTCCACTGCACATTCCTTTATAAGTTTTAATGTCTTGGGGAATCATTTTAGTGAGGGAATTGATCGTGCTAGGTCTTTTGCTTATATTTTTCTCCAAACAAAAATTTAGAGGGGGACTGGATTTCTTACAAGCGATTCAGAAGTCAGCGGAAGAACCACAGACAACGATGTTAAAGAATCAGCGTGGTGTTCACTGGAAGCAATGTGATGTTTGCCGTAGAGACCCGTGAAATCCTTCTCTCTGAGGTGAGGTCATTAGAGGCAAGTTCAGCATCAAAATGGTCAAAATTAATCACAAAGCTCACCCACAAGAGCCACAGTGCATTTCCCTCGCAAGTTTTATCTGAACCCTACTGCAGAAAGGCAGGGCTGTGCTGAGCAGATGCGGCTTTGACAGCGCATGGGATGCAGCCTTGCCCAGGTGGAGATGCAAGAGAGTGTGGTACCCACGTACCCGTGGCAACTTCCCATTGATTCCTGAAAGCTGGCCTCCCAACATAAGTTTCTTTCTTTTGGCTTGAAGCAAGTCTGTTTACTAATTCCATGTTTTTAAAGGAAAGAAATGAAGAGAGGGCAAGGAGATGCCTCTGACAGTCAAGTGTGGACCTCACAGGCCCAAGGTTCTACACTGTCTCCTGGACCCATGGAAAAGAGCTGTGAATGGTGCCCAGCACAAGAAAACAGGTACAGATGGATCTTGGTGCTGCCTGACTGGCATAAGCCACAACTCTAAGACCCAGAGATAGTCCACAAAACAAGGTGGACATCCCTGAAAAGTGACACCTGAGGTTGACCTCTGGCCTCTACTTATATACTCACACATATGTGCACCTATACACACAAACTCCTACATGCACATATAGGCACACACATAAACACACACCAAGAGAAAGATAATTAATCCAAAATGGTGGATATTACCACATAATGTATCGTTTTAGACAGAAAGCTATTTTCCTTCTGTGATTTGTCCTAGATAGACATACTAAACATCAGTATAAAAAAATCATCTTCTAAGTTATTTACAGGAGCGTTTTCCCATAAATCTCACATTCCGTTGTGTCCTCCCCAAGCCTTTCCCTGTCACTAAAACTTACTTACAGACCATCTTTGTCAGTCACCCATCCTGGAGCTGAAACCTGAGTAGTCATATTTACCTGGGCATATCAAAAGAAATTCTACAGGTGACAAAAATCCAAGGAGCATGTTTCAAAAGCAGCATGAGTAGACTGCAGAGATCGCTCAGTGGTTAGGAACATTGGCCGCTCTTCCTGAGGTCCAGAGTTCAGTTCTCAGAACTCACCAGGGCAGATCACAGATGCCTGTACCTACGGAGCCAGGGCATGTTATGCTGTCAACTGGACTCCACAGGTCCCGTACTCACTTGTACAAACCCAAGCCTCTCCACATAACAAGATAAAATAAGTCTTTTTGAAAGGTGACAGTTGTGTTTATTTTAAAATGCAAACCAGTGGTTGTTAGAGTACTTATGTGGGGTTCATTTTGGAAGGGACCATAGAATAGTGACAGGCTCATGTCAAATACAGTGTAACATATTTCCTTAACGAAAAGTCACCCTCTATGGTCCACTCTGCTCCTGCCATGGGTATTTGCTTTATATCTCTACTTCTCCCACATGGAAATCTTTCATGATGTGCCCACCCTGCAGCACTCGATCCTAATCTGCTCATGCAGATTTTGACTGAAGGTAGAAGTACTACGTGTCGTGCCTCCTTCACAAAAGTTACTGGGAAGCCAGGGACACACACTGTGTGTGGCAGACACAGGAAACATTGAGTCAATCATCACAGAGGCGTGCACTGAACAGGGTGGAAAACAAGAACGCTGGATGGCTCAGTAAGATTTGCAGAGGAAGAGCAATTCCAGAAGCCAAGGGTAATGGCACAATCCAATAACCTCAGCAGAAGGTCAGGAGTTCAAAGGCACCCTCAACTGCTAGTGAGTCGCAGGTCATCCTGGGCTGAGAACAATGATGGTTGAATGTGAAACATCCCCTGTGTCTCACACAAGCTCATTCTTGGTCTCCAGCTAATGGTGCTGTATGGAAAGGCTGGGGGACGTGGAGGCTCACTCAAGCCAGGGCACGAGGCTCCAGCACAGCCCCACTTCCTGCTCAGGCTTGCTTCCTGAGTGTGGGTGCAATGTCACTCGCTGGTCCCCTGCTCCAGCCACCACGCCTTCCTTGCCTGCTCCATGTCTTCCCAGCATGGTAGACTCTATGGCTCTTCAACTGTTGGCCAAAACAAACCTGGTCTCCATAAAGGTGTTTTTGGTCAGGAGATTACCATGGCAACAAGAGGTAAACTAAGACACCTGTCACAGAACAATCCAACAGAAGAGTGCAGACTGCGGGCCTCATTGAAGGTAGCAGAGGCTAACACTATCCTCCAATAATGGCATTGTTGCTTGTTTTAGTATTCTTTATAAACAAGTTGTGCGATTTAAAAGGAGGAGGAGGAGGAGAAAGAGGAGGAGAAGGAGAAGAAGAGAAAGAGAGAGGGGGTAGGGAGATTGGCTTCAGAATCTGGTATTTCTCCGAGGCTTAAGCATAATACTAATACACACATACACACACAGGCACACGCACACGCACCAAGCCTTCTGTTTAGAAAGAAGAAGAAGGTCTACACAGCGGCTTCCATTGTAGGTCACCACGAGGACCTCGGGAACTAATCGGAATAAAACATTTCCTAAAGATAGCTCCTATCTCCCTGAGTCTCAAAGGGGTCATTCAGCTTCATTAGAATTTATCCATTCAGTGTACAGGGACTGAAGGGACCATGGTGACATCCGTGAGGGTCGTGTCTGTGACATACATTCAGATATGCTCGTGTGTGAAGTAGGGGTTTGTTTCCTGCAGATTCCATCCTGAATAAGTGAGTGACATCACAGAAGTCCTCAAACTCCGGGCACAAAGAGAACCTCTGTCAGTGAGAGATCACAGACATTTTCTGATGATTATAAATATAACGAAGTTTTCTAAACCAGAGACTCATGAATCACATTAAAATTAGCCTGTCGATGAGCAGGGTCAAAACTACGCAGGAACTCTTATTTTCAATCCACATACAATTCTCCAGCTGAAAAATCGTCTGCAAATGGGTTTATGACATGTCCCAAGCTTTCTCTAAAGAAGGAACCTCAGATCAACTCACAAAAGGCCTAAGATCGTGAGATGAAGACAATGTAACCCTTCCACACATCCACACCCCTTCTCTTCCTTGGCATTTGAGCTAACTGGTGTCTTCATTAACTTAAACGCTATCATGGGCCCATTGTGGGCTTGTGCTCTGTTTCATACTGCTCCTTGGCTTTCTCACTTCCAACCCCCTCTTCCTTTCCTGTCTCCACACCCGTCTTTCTCTCTGTAGCACCGAGCACAAAGCACACATTGGGAAAGGGCTGACTATGTGCAGCAATGTAAACCTGCATGGGACAAGTTTGCCTCAGTGTTCCCCACTGCAGGGTGCCGATACGCTGCTGTGCCACTAAGTCTCTTGGCACCTTTCTCAAGAACCAACTAAAAAGTAGAGAAGCTCTTTGGCTTGTCTCTGTGATGGTTTAATAGGTGTGCTGAAGTTAAAATTCACACCCATTTTTGAAAGCATATTTCTCCCTTTTTTTCCCTTTGGCATTTAAACTGCTGGTCTCGCTCTTGTCTTCAAAACAAGGCAAGTATTTCCCCAGCATGCCTTCATCTCCAAAAATAAATAAGTCTAAAACTGTATTTTCTTAATGCACCCCTCACTTTCTACTCTACCTCGAGTGCTATGGATTTTGGGGGGGGTCATCCCCCCATCATCGTATGTTAGAGGTTCAATAATCCACAACCAATCGCCTTCTTAGCCTTTCTCTCCATGCTGCTTGAGTTTGAATGTATTCCTATAGTTCACAAAGTAGAACATGAATCTCTAGAACACTGGCGTGGAGAGAGGAGGCGTTAGGGGACCAGGCCGTGCGAGCTGCTCTGGGAGCAAGGCTCTGATAAAACCCAGGCTGAGGTTCCTCAGCACCCTTTGCTGGAGGACACCTGCTCCTGCTCACAATCTTCTCACCGTCAATCTCAGGATACAATGGCTGAAAGTCCTCGTAAGGCCAGATGGGAGACTCTGGGCCTTGTTTTTCCAGGCTTACAGGACTGTATGAAGTAAATCTTTGCAAACTTACCAGATTCAGGGAATCTGTTACAAGAACATCAGACTCAGTCATACTCCCTCCTCAGCTTCCAGAAGAGGAGATCGCTATACTAGATATCCAGTTCCCCTTCCTAGAAGAAGCCATGGCTATCTCCTGTCAACTGCTGGCCTGACCCCTGCCTGCACTTCCAGTATTCCCAGTCTTTCCCTTCGCTCTCCTTTAATTGCCTACCCAGTCATTTTCAGTCCCACATAGCAGTAGATTCCAGGTTCATAACTTCCATCTGTGCCTTAGAACATGACCCAGACTCTATTTCATCCATGTGTCTATACATCATCTCCACAGGAAGCCTTCCAGAAAAACTCCATGTGCTTAGCTTGGGATGGCTTCGTCTGGGCACTGCTATCCCTCCTGGTTATTCTAGTCAGGTTACCACAGAGCACTTGGCTGCTGGAGGCACAAACCAGGAAGCCATTTTCACTCCTTCTGGCTGCATTCCGTCTGGTACCTTACCACCTTGCTGTGTCTCCCAGATTGACAGGTATGATCTGACACTCTAGAGCCATCTTACTATTGAGCTCATGAACACCACAGTCAAACACACAGGGGCATCCCCTAGGTAAAGACACTCCCTCAGCTTGTTTCAACTAATCCCTACTGTGGGGCTCCAGGCTCCATTCTCATGCAGCCTAGTGAACCCCATGCTGTCAATCAAACCCCCCCCCGCCCCTTTGACACCCTCACTCTTTGGATGTCAGCATCTTGCTCTTCTTGTATTCACTACACTTGATGCTTTCACTACCATTTCCAATGCCGACCTTCACACCAGCTGCTCCCCCACGGATCTCTCCCCTGCCACACTATGGTCACTAGCTTTTAGCAAATGAAACAGTAGGTTTTCTTATGACATTTCCATACATAGTCAGTTTGGGTTGGCCACCCTTGCTTTTCTGTTCCACCCTGCTTCAGTCTTAATCTTTTTTTTTTTTTTGCAAGATATATATTTGTTTTTTGTTTTTTTTTAATTAGGTATTTTCTTATTTTACATTTCGAATGCTATCCCAAAAGTCCCCCATAACCTGCCCCTTCCACCCTCCTACCCACCCACTCCCACCTTTCTTGGCCCTGGTGTTCCCCTACACTGAGGCATATAAAGTTTGCAAGACCAAGGGGCCTCTCTTCCCAATGATGGCCGACTACGCCATCTTCTGCTACATATGCAGCTAGAGACACGAGCTCTGGGGGTACTGGTTAGTTCATATTGTTGTATACCTTGGTGTGACTCTAACTTCAGTCTTACTCTTAAAAGACTTAGTAGCAATGCACGCCTTGCTGTGATCTAAAGACCAGCTCCCCGGTTGCATCCTTAACTTACGATCGGTATATATTACAAACGTATTTAACAGATGATTACAAATCTTACACAAAGGCTAAAGGCAAATAAATAAAGTTAGTCGCCTGTTCCTCACTACCTCGTCAATGTCGGCTGTTGGCTGCTATAGGAACAGTAATGCTAACGTCTCTGTACTTCTAGGCATATGTGTCTACAGCTGGAGGGCTGAGGTCAGAACAGCTCCTACGCTTCTCCACACCAGCTCTACTACAGGGTCAGAATAAAAGGAAACTCCTGTGTTCGCAACATGGCTATGGCAAAGCATGGAGCTGTCTCAACACCACACCCCAACAAGGTGGAGCTGTCTTAACACCACACCCCATCAAGATGGCCAATTTCCACTCTTTAAAAAATACAGGACTGGAGAGATGGCTGAGCGGTTACAAGCACTGACTGCTCTTCCCAAGGTCATGAGTTCAAGTCCCAGCAACCACATGATGGCTCACAACCATCCGTAATGAGATCTGATGCACTCTTCTGTGGTATCTGAAGACAGCTACAGTGTACTTACATATAATAAATAAATAAATAAATAAATAAATAAATAAATAAATAAATAAATAAATCTTTTTTAAAAAAAGAAAATACAGGACATATACCCACCCTGTACCCCTTCAGTGTCACCAAGCCCCAACTGGGAAAGCTTAGGTGTAAGGAACACATGATGGTGAATGTGTTTCAGGTCGCATTGCCAACACCAGCCTTGTTTTGATTTCCAATGCATCCTGTAACCTTTCCAGCTCCTCATGGTTCCAGACTAAACTATCATATCCTTAGGGAAACCAGATCCACTCTGATGCACAGCTAGCTCAAAATCCCAATTTGGGTGAAAAATAAATGCCTTTTTGTGAATAATTTTTTCCAACTCGGATCTAATGAGCCCTGTCACCATGGTGTTACTGCTGTGGGTACCAGGTCTTGGTTGGCTTTTCTGTAGGACCACCCCCTTTCTAATCAATTTCCTTTCCTTTAGAAGCGGTGTGTGGGGCTGCTGTTGTTGCTTGAAGAACTATACTTATTTCTGTTATTATAACTTTCCTTTTTTGAAACAGGATCTTACTCTATAGCTCTAGCTGGCCTGAAACTCAGTATGAAGCCTAGACTAGCCTTCCTCTCAGTGTGCTCTTCCTCCCTCTGCCTCCCAAGCTCTGGACCAACAGCCGTACCCTGCCACGCCCTGTTTAGTTTATTTCTATCAGATGTAAAACGAGTGTCATTAATTTATTTGATGGACGTGCTGTGTTAGTGAGACTATTAATTTCATCCTGTTAGTTGTTTGACAAGCATCTTTTAAAGAAAATATTTATGTCCAACCCTGCCTGTGCTAAATGTTAGCAGGGCTCTAACTGAAGCTGGCACTTGGTACTCTTCTCCCACGAAGCTGACAATGGCATAAGAGAAATGACAAGGGACAAATAAAGACAATGTCACCCAAGGCTGCACTTGCCATATGCATGTAATGACATGTGTGTGATGGATGCCACCAGAGACTGGAGAGGGATGGGACTATCTTCATGGGATAGTGGGGCTGGGGAGGAAGCTTAGTGGTGATGGATGGTTGCTGTACTAGCATAAAGGCCTGAGTTTGGATCTCGGCACCCACATGCACACCTGTAACCCCAGCGCAGAGGTGGGAACAGGGAGAGGAGGGACACTGCAGCATTCTGACCAGCTGGCTTCTCAGGAAAAAAAAAATCAATGAAATACGGCACTTTAGGGAAGTAAGGTGAAAGGTTATATAGCAACAGTACTGATTTCCTTTCTGATTGGTCTCTGCAAGAGCATACATGAACATGCACACCTGCCTCCATACATGTTCACATACAGATATCATACATACAAAAATTAAAAACAGATATGTAGGTAAGTGATAGGTAGGCATATAGATAATAGATATATGTATATAGATACAGATAATAGTCAATAAATAGGTAGATAGATAGATGGTAGATAGATAGATACATAGATACATAGATAGATACATACATAGATAGATACATAGGTAGATACATAGATAGATACACAGATAGAAATGTGACATGCCAAAGGTCAAAAACAAAACAAACAAAACAACATGAGAAACAGTTAGATTATGTAGTTGACTATGGGGAAGGTACAGATGTACACATCTGTATACAAGTGGGACTGTGTAGGCAAAGGCTGTGATACAGAGAAGGTTTTGCCCTTACCCATCCCCCAAACTGAATGAATGAACTTCAGCTTCATAAGGGAAACAACAGCTCCGGTTGAAGTTCTGAAGGGAAGTAGAGCCCACATCCTGCAGGCTTTTATTGAACGCCAGTTCATGATAAGTTATTGTTGGTGAAGAGACTGAGATGGGGGTAGGGAGATGTGATATGATTATAACATAATATGGTTCATATTTGAAGAGGACCATGTAGGCTACTGTGGGAGAAACAAATCAGAGGAAGTAGAGTGGTTTGGGAAAGGAATGGGACCAAGTTAGGAAACTGTTTCTCTAGCACATGGGAAAATGAAGGTGGAAGAGGAGGCTGGGAGTGGATAAGGCTGTACGTGGGAAGTTACACAAACATTCAGTGACAACTTCCCATTGTGCTCAGAGTGGATATAATCAGTGGGGTAAAGGATATTAACTTAAAGGGAAGACTAACTCTGAGAAACTACTGAAAATGCATTCATAATGAAGATCCATTTGAAGAAATGATAAACACCTTGGCAGTCATCAGCAGCACATTTAGAGCTTCTGTCTACAAAGCTCAGTACAAGAGGAATATTGTTCTGCCATGACTAATACATCCTCAACTAAGCCTTTTGAAAGAAATGCTGTCAACTGTGCTAGTGACAGTCTCACTCCTTAACACACTAGTTCATTCTTTACAATAAAACACTGATTGTATGTGTGCCTATGTGCACATCTATGTGGTGTGCGTGTGTACACACGTATTTGCATGCGTGTACACATGCATGCGGAGGCCCCCGGTTGACTTCGGGGAGTCTGGGTGTCTTCCTTGATCAATCTCTGCCATATGTATTGAGGCAGAGTCTCTCCTTAAGCCCCAAGCTCTGTGATTTGGTCAGTGTAGCTGGCCTGCTTGCTCCAGGAGCTCCCTGAGTTGTCCTGGCATTGGCATGGATAACAGGCAGGCTCTCAGTCTCACCCTTCATGGGCCCAGAGATCAGAGCTCTCCTGACCTTCACACTTGAAGAGCATCTCCCTGGTCCACTCCTTATCCTTTTGTTTTTTGTTTTTTGATTTTTCGAGACAGTTTTTTTTTTTTCTGTGTAGCCCTGGCTGTCCTGGAACTCACTTTGCAGACCAGGCTGGCCTCAAACTTAGAAATCTGCCTGCCTCTGCCTCCTGAGTGTGCGCACCACCATGCCCAGCTACTCCTTATATTTTTAAAGGAGCACATGGGCTGTGCCACCTTTATCCTGTCTCCCCTAGCATCATCAGAACTGTATAGGGATAGATAGGCATTAAAGATGGCTTCCTTTGGTTTGGTGCTTGTTTGCTGGTTTTTTTTTTTTCTTTTTAACTACATGTTTCCCATCTCCAATATAAAATGGGGAAGAATCATAGCAGAAAAGTCTCCAATCAGCCAAACCCCTAAAAAATAAGTCAGAACAGGCAGACCCAAACATTAACAGAAAATTTTAAAAAAAAAGATTTTGAAATCAAACTAGTTGAATCCATCTACACTGAGTTTTATCTCATAAATCCTGGGAGTTTTAACACACATAAATAGAGATCAAATGTAGTAGAGATAGCCCAACAGATATTGAATGGTTATGATTTTGGTTATAGTTCAAGGTTAAAAAGAGGCGAAAGAGTAAATATTAGAAGTATAGGTCTCTGTCAATTTGTTTAAGAACAGAATTATTTTTAATTTGTTTAAAATAAGTAGATGTTTTTAATTTCATGAATGTGTTGGTCAAATGTATATTTGCATATTACATGCATGCCCAGTACCCACAAACATGTGAATATGGTGTTGAATCTCCTAGAACTGGATTTATGAGTTATGGATGGTTGTGACTGCCATGTGGGCGCTGGGGATCTAACCTGGATCCTCTGAAAGAATAGCAATGGCTCTTAACTGCTGAGCTGACTTTCCAGTCCCCAAGATAGAGTTCTTCATAATCACTTACTTTTGTAGTGTTGGGGGCTCAGGCTATGTAGTCCATGGTGGCCTGGAAGTAGTGAACTTCTGCTCTGTACCTCCAAGTTGTAGGATTAGTGTTGTGAACGACCAAGCCCAGCTTTACATATTTAATTTTTTAATAATACAAATATCCAAAATGCAAGGAATATCCTAAAACAAGGACTGTGTGTTTACAGATGTGTACCTACACATTTGAAAATATCTAAGTTTCTAATTCTGCCTATATGTAATGTACATATATGCATATATCTGGAAAGATATCCAGAAACTAATAATAGTGCCTTAAGAAGAGCAAGAATGGGGTTGTAAAGAGAACTCAGGGACCTTCTAGAAATGTATGTGAGCACCGGAGAAGGCAGATGTAAAATGTGATGTTTGAAAGCAATGATGGAAATCACTGTATGGCTAATATGGCAGTAGGTTGCTATCATACAAGGCACAAGGGCTGCTGCGAAAAATGTATATGGCCACTGCATGTAAAAGTCCATTTAGCTCCATGAAAAGACACTAAGAGAAAATGTAGAAGGCTGAAAGCAGAACACAGTCTACAAAAAGATAGGTTCTGTAAAAACTTCATGTAGGTCTGATCCTGCAATAACCTCTGGTAGATTTCAAATTTTTCATTTTTAAAAGAAAGGAGTATGTATGTGTGAGTGTGTGTGTGTGTGTGTGTGTGTGTGTATGTACATACCATTTGTGTATGCATATGTGTGTGTTTGTATATGTGTATATGTCTCTGTGTGTGTCTATGTGTGAGTGTCTCTGTGTGTGTGTCTGTGTGTGTCTGTGTGTGTACAGGTACACTCACTCTGCAAGCACATTTGGAAGGCAGAGGTTCACGTTAATATCTTTCCGAATAATTGTCCACCTTAGTTTGTGAGTCAATGGTCTCTTACTGAACCAAAAACTTGATATTTTCTCTAGATTTGATGACCGACAAGACTAGTTATGTTTAAGGAAGCAAATACCAAGGCCCAAGACACAATGCTCTACAGTTCCCAATCTTATCTTCTATCATGTGCACCAAATGATCACTTGCCAATAAATCCTCCTGCCACAGGGCAAAACAGTCCAATAGCATCCTTGATTTTTATCTCTACCGTCAGTGTTCTTTCATAAACAGACTTCAGAAAGTCAATTATATATATGGTTGTTGGGAGCCGCGCCCACATTCGCCGTTACAAGATGGCGCTGACAGCTGTGTTCTAAGTGGTAAACAAATAATCTGCGCATGTGCCAAGGGTATTTTGTGACTACTTGTACTCTGCCTTCCCCGTGACGTCAACTCGGCCGATGGGCTGCAGCCAATCAGGGAGTGACACGTCCGAGGCGAAGGATAATTCTCCTTAAGAGGGACAGGGTTTCGTTTTCTCTCGCTCTTGCTTCTTGCACTCCTGCTCCTGAAGATGTAAGCAATAAAGTTTTGCCGCAGAAGATTCTGGTCTGTTGCGTCTTTCCTGGCCGGTCGTGAGAACGCGTCTAATAACAATTGGTGCCGAATTCCGGGACGAGAAAAAACTCGGGACTGGCGCAGGGAAGATCCCTCATTCCAGAACCAGAACTGCGGGTCGCGGTGATAGAGGTTCCCGTAAAGCAGACTGTTAAGAAGGATTCAACTGCGTGAATTCAGAACTTTTCAGCTGGGGAACGGCGGTAACCCGTAAGTATAGCTTTACAAGATAAGTCTGATCTTGAACTTTCTAAGGAAATTCAAGACAGTCTATCAGAAGTAAAGTGGGGAATAGCTTTACAAGGTATGCCTGATCTTGAACTTTCTAAGGAAATTCAAGACAGTCTATCAGAAGTAAAGTGGAAAATGGCTTTGCAAGGTATATTTGGCCTTGAATTTTTTCTGGTGTTAGGAGCCCTTTTGTTCCTTTTCACATGTTATCAAGTGGTTAAGGCAGGGCGGATTCTAGATGAAATTCAGGACAAGCTATCAGAAGTAAAGCGGGGAGAGAGAGTAGGAGCAAAGAGAAAATATGGTACACAAAATAAGTATACAGGCCTTTCCAAGGGTCTTGAACCCGAGGAAAAGTTAAGGTTAGGTAGGAATACCTGGAGAGAGATTAGAAGAAAAAGAGGAAAAAGGGAAAAGAAGAAAGATCAATTAGCGGAGGTCTCTAGGAAAAGGAGCCTGTGCTCATCGCTGGATGGGCTCGGGGAGCCAGCTCTTAGTAGCTCTGAAGCAGGTGAAGAATCCTCCTCTGAGGAAACAGACTGGGAGGAAGAAGCAGCTCATTATGAGAAAAAAGGGTACCAGCCAGGTAAAGTGCTAGCTAATCAGTTAAGGAAGCCAAAAGCGGCTGGCGAAGGCCAGTTTGCTGATTGGCCTCAGGGCAGTCGGCTTCAAGGTCCGCCCTATGCGGAGCCCCCGCCCTGCGTAGTGCGTCAGCAATGCGCAGAGAGGCAATGCGCAGAGAGGCAGTGCGCAGAGAGGCAGTGTGCAGAGAGGCAGTGCGCAGACTCATTCATTCCCAGAGAGGAACAGAGGAAAATACAACAGGCATTTCCGGTCTTTAAAGGAGCCGAGGGTGGGCGTGTCCACGCTCCGGTAGAATACTTACAAATAACTTTAAGTCAGTGGGGTTTACAGATAGCCACAGAAAAGGTCCAAATTTCTGATACAGGACAATTTTTGGGCTCTGTGGTGTCCCCAGATAAGATTGTGCCCCAAAAGGTAGAGATAAGAAGAGATCACCTCCATACCTTAAATGATTTTCAAAAGCTGTTGGGAGATATTAATTGGCTCAGACCTTTTTTAAAGATTCCTTCCGCTGAGTTAAGGCCTTTGTTTGGTATTTTAGAAGGAGATCCTCATATCTCCTCCCCTAGGACTCTTACTCTAGCTGCTAACCAGGCCTTACAAAAAGTGGAAAAAGCCTTACAGAATGCACAATTACAACGTATTGAGGATTCGCAGCCTTTCAGTTTGTGTGTCTTTAAGACAGCACAATTGCCAACCGCAGTTTTGTGGCAGAATGGGCCATTGTTGTGGATCCATCCAAACGTATCCCCAGCTAAAATAATAGATTGGTATCCTGATGCAATTGCACAGCTTGCCCTTAAAGGCCTAAAAGCAGCAATCACCCACTTTGGGCAAAGTCCATATCTTTTAATTGTACCTTATACCGCTGCACAGGTTCAAACCTTGGCAGCCACATCTAATGATTGGGCAGTTTTAGTTACCTCCTTTTCAGGAAAAATAGATAACCATTATCCAAAGCATCCAATCTTACAGTTTGCCCAAAATCAATCTGTTGTGTTTCCACAAATAACAGTAAGAAACCCACTTAAAAATGGGATTGTGGTATATACTGATGGATCAAAAACTGGCATAGGTGCCTATGTGGCTAATGGTAAAGTGGTATCCAAACAATATAATGAAAATTCGCCTCAAGTGGTAGAATGTTTAGTGGTCTTAGAAGTTTTAAAAACCTTTTTAGAACCCCTTAATATTGTGTCAGATTCCTGTTATGTGGTTAATGCAGTAAATCTTTTAGAAGTGGCTGGAGTGATTAAGCCTTCCAGTAGAGTTGCCAATATTTTTCAGCAGATACAATTAGTTTTGTTATCTAGAAGATCTCCTGTTTATATTACTCATGTTAGAGCCCATTCAGGCCTACCTGGCCCCATGGCTCTGGGAAATGATTTGGCAGATAAGGCCACTAAAGTGGTGGCTGCTGCCCTATCATCCCCGGTAGAGGCTGCAAGAAATTTTCATAACAATTTTCATGTGACGGCTGAAACATTACGCAGTCGTTTCTCCTTGACAAGAAAAGAAGCCCGTGACATTGTTACTCAATGTCAAAGCTGCTGTGAGTTCTTGCCAGTTCCTCATGTGGGAATTAACCCACGCGGTATTCGACCTCTACAGGTCTGGCAAATGGATGTTACACATGTTTCTTCCTTTGGAAAACTTCAATATCTCCATGTGTCCATTGACACATGTTCTGACATCATGTTTGCTTCTCCGTTAACCGGAGAAAAAGCCTCACATGTGATTCAACATTGTCTTGAGGCATGGAGTGCTTGGGGGAAACCCAAACTCCTTAAGACTGATAATGGACCAGCTTATACGTCTCAAAAATTTCAGCAGTTCTGCCGTCAGATGGACGTGACCCACCTGACTGGACTTCCATACAACCCTCAAGGACAGGGTATTGTTGAGCGTGCGCATCGCACCCTCAAAGCCTATCTTATAAAACAAAAGAGGGGAATTGAGGAGATTTTACCCCGAGCACCAAGAGTGTCTGTGTCTTTGGCACTCTTTACACTCAATTTTTTAAATATTGATGCTCATGGCCATACTGCGGCTGAACGTCATTGTTCAGAGCCAGATAGGCCCAATGAGATGGTTAAATGGAAAAATGTCCTTGATAATAAATGGTATGGCCCGGATCCTATTTTGATAAGATCCAGGGGAGCTATCTGTGTTTTCCCACAGGATGAAGACAACCCATTTTGGATACCAGAAAGACTCACCCGAAAAATCCAGATTGACCAAGGGAATACTGATGTCCCTCGTCTTGGTGATGTCCAGGGCGTCAATAATAAAGAGAGAGCAGCGTTGGGGGATAATGTCGACATTTCCACTCCCAATGACGGTGATGTATAATGCTCAAGTATTCTCCTGCCTTTTTACACTAACTAGGAACTGGGTTTGGCCTTAATTCAGACAGCCTTGGCTCTGTCTGGACAGGTCCAGACAACTGACACCATTAACACTTTGTCAGCCTCAGTGACTACAGTCATAGATGAACAGGCCTCAGCTAATGTCAAGATACAGAGAGGTCTCATGCTGGTTAATCAACTCACAGATCTTGTCCAGATACAACTAGATGTATTATGACAAATAACTCAGCAGGGATGTGAACAAAAGTTTCCGGGATTGTGTGTTATTTCCATTCAGTATGTTAAATTTACTAGGGCAGCTAATTTGTCAAAAAGTCTTTTTCAGTATATGTTACAGAATTGGACGGCTGAATTTGAACAGATCCTTCGGGAATTGAGACTTCAGGTCAACTCCACGCGCTTGGACCTGTCCCTGACCAAAGGATTACCCAATTGGATCTCCTCAGCATTTTCCTTCTTTAAAAAATGGGTGGGATTAATATTATTTGGAGATACACTTTGCTGTGGATTAGTGTTGCTTCTTTGATTGGTCTGTAAGCTTAAGGCCCAAACTAGGAGAGACAAGGTGGTTATTGCCCAGGCGCTTGCAGGACTAGAACATGGAGCTCCCCCTGATATATGGTTATCTATGCTTAGGCAATAGGTCGCTGGCCACTCAGCTCTTACATCTCACGAGGCTAGACTCATTGCACGGGATAGAGTGAGTGTGCTTCAGCAGCCCGAGAGAGTTGCAAGGCTAAGCACTGCAATGGAAAGGCTCTGCGGCATATATGAGCCTATTCTAGGGAGACATGTCATCTTTCATGAAGGTTCAGTGTCCTAGTTCCCTTCCCCCAGGCAAAACGACACGGGAGCAGGTCAGGGTTGCTCTGGGTAAAAGCCTGTGAGCCTAAGAGCTAATCCTGTACATGGCTCCTTTACCTACACACTGGGGATTTGACCTCTATCTCCACTCTCATTAATATGGGTGGCCTATTTGCTCTTATTAAAAGGAAAGGGGGAGATGTTGGGAGCCGCGCCCACATTCGCCGTTACAAGATGGCGCTGACAGCTGTGTTCTAAGTGGTAAACAAATAATCTGCGCATGTGCCAAGGGTATTTTGTGACTACTTGTACTCTGCCTTCCCCGTGACGTCAACTCGGCCGATGGGCTGCAGCCAATCAGGGAGTGACACGTCCGAGGCGAAGGATAATTCTCCTTAAGAGGGACAGGGTTTCGTTTTCTCTCGCTCTTGCTTCTTGCACTCCTGCTCCTGAAGATGTAAGCAATAAAGTTTTGCCGCAGAAGATTCTGGTCTGTTGCGTCTTTCCTGGCCGGTCGTGAGAACGCGTCTAATAACATATGGTTTTCCTTTTTCACTTTGCCTCCTTGTGTTTGCATTGTGGAAATTTCTCCTACACTAAACACCCATCTGTTGGGCTTCATGAGGAGGTAGAAAATGAGAAATTACCAGCAGAGGCATTGAAAGTTGTGCTCCTCAGAGAGCAGGGGCTATGGCAGTTAGGGCCACAGGAAGGAATTTATGAATAACTCAAGGACACTAAGCTTCTACAGAAATAATTCTTGAGGGGAGCACTCAAGAACACCCTCAAATGTCAAAGCTGATTATAAATACTTGAATTCTGCTTCTAACACCCCAAGAACAAAACCAACATGCATAGGACCAATTAAATAATGATGTGAAAAATGTTGCAGAATTCACGAGTTAAATTTTAAAGCCTACATAACGTTAAAGGAGGGTGTACTGGGAGATCCCAAAGATGGGTGTACACCATGGGCCATTTACACGATGCAGTTTCCTGGGGAAAGGCCAAAGCTCAGACAGGAAATCCCATAGTGACTGACTGAGGTTCTCTCTACTGGAGTGTGAGGACCCCAACAAGGGAAAATGGAACACCCTCCCATGCTCCATGAGGAACATCTGTCTGCCTGCTCACACGTTCGTTAACTTTATTTAATATTTCTAGCACTGTGCTCAAAATAAAAGCAGCCAACCCTCTGATCCCGCTTTGACGAGGAAGGACAGCAAGCTCAGAGGTGGAGCCAGTCAGGGTCTTGCTACTTCCGAGCAAGCAGATCATTCTGAAAGTGTGGGATGCACCTCAGATGGAGCCAGTCAGGGTCTTGCTACTTTGAGCAAGTAGATCATTCTGAAAGTGTGGAATGCACCTCAGAAGCCACAGGCATGGCTGTCAAGACACAGCTCACGCAAATCTAGGGTGCTTCGTCTCATTCAGGGTCGGGATTTTATGAGCCATGCTGCTGGTGCCCTGGTGCCTTACATAGAAGTCAGAATAATCCCTATCTCTCTCTGTACTTGAGACAGACAAGGGAGACTTGACAGTGTGTGAAATCGTGGGGCTAAGAACTGCCTCCCCTTTTTAAGAACACCATCAATTAAACCCAGGGGAGGTGGGGACAGTTTACTAGTTAATTAGCCCGGGGATGTGGGTCTTTCATGTGTAATTCAGAACAGGGACACCTGGTGTGCAGCTCTTCAAAGCACAGGGGGAGCAGAGAAGCCAAACAATGCAAGAGAGGTCAGCACACAGAGAGACAGCACCAGCACAAACCAGTTCCTCTGTGACCTTCACCCTGTTGTAAATAAAAAGAGAGTTCCAAGGGGTCCTCTCCCCCACCAGTCCAGGGAGAACAAACAGATTCTGGCCCTCTTGGGGAGTTCTAAAAAGTCGTGGTGTTAACTAATTGTTTTATAACCTAATTAAAAAGAAAACAGAAAGCCAGAGAAATGCAAATAGAGCCATCATGATTCTATCACACCCTGATACATAGCACACACCAAAGTTATCAACAGTCCACTGTGAGACAAAAGTAGCCCAGGTAGCACAGAATTAGGGCTGGGGGATAAATCGCCCAGTTCCTTGGCAGCGGGGAAACTGAGCAGTTTGTTAACACAACACCTCTCCTTGTGAATTCTCAAAGGATGAGGTAATTCTTTTTTATTTTAATTGTTGCCTCTAAACTTTCTGGTTGTAGACAAGTTGATAAATGTAGCTGAGGAAAGATTCATGTACAAATTGAGCCAGACCATGTATGAGGTCAGCCGTAGTGTCTATTTAAAGGAAGAATAATAAATGTCGACCTAGGAATATATCTGTGGCTTCATTCAGAAGGAATGGGGATCTGCTGCAGTATTGGATCCTTTAAAATTCAAGGCCCTGCCGGGCGGTGGTGGCGCACGCCTTTAATCCCAGCACTTGGGAGGCAGAGGCAGGCGGATTTCTGAGTTCGAGGCCAGCCTGGTCTACAGAGTGAGTTCCAGGACAGCCAGAGCTATACAGAGAAACCCTGTCTCGAAAAACCAAAAAAAAAAAAAAAAAAAAAAAAAAAAAAAAAAAATTCAAGGCCCTGAAAATGCGTCCATCAAGAATATTGTGCCCAAAGATGTAATGTAGAAGCCAGCTATGGAGAGTTTTAGTATCAAGGGCACGGGTTGAAAAGAAAACATGTCAGCAGTTACTGGTGCTCAAGATATTAATTTAACTAGAGAAAATATCAATTCAATGATCTTACAGGTCACATCTCTTGTGCCAGTGTGATGACACACACTCTTCATACCAGAGCTACGTGGCAGAGTCTAAAACAAGAAACAAAACAATAACAAAAAACAAGCAAACAAAAAATCCCTAACAGAAAAGCTCCAAACATATCAGACTCCTTACTGTGGTACAGGCATTTAAGAGAGAATGTGCTTGTTTTTGGTTGTTTTGTTTTGTTTTGTTTTTTTGAGACAGGGTTTCTCTGTGTAGCTCTGGCTGTCCTGGAACTCACTTTGTAGACCAGGCTGGCCTGGAACTCAGAAATCTGCCTGCCTCTGCCTCCCAAGTGCTGGGATTAAAGGTGTGCGCCATGCTTTTGGGGTTTATATCTATAACACACACACACACACACACACACACACACACACACACGCGCGCGCGCGCACATGTGCTTACATGCTCAAGGAAAAAAGAAAAATACAGTGAAGAGCCTCTATTACTGTTATTAATTATTTTAAGCAACTCACAACCACCTTCACTCCAGCTCCAGGGGAGCCAGCACCCCTTGGTGGACTCTGTGAGTACCCATACACATGCATCCATACCCCCACCCAGACACACTCATATGCGCATACTATCAAATATACTGAAGACAATTTTTATGGGACTGAACATAACTAAGAAGCTTCACTTATAAACACTTAGCGCAAGGATAATTGTCTCCCAACGATTCAAAATTATCCAGTACACAGCCTGGCTACTTTGGTTATAATCCACAAGCATTTTTCACTGAAGGCATAAACAATGTCAACGGGATCTCATTTGAGTGCCCAGGCTGCTCTTTAATATCTCTGGGCTCAAGTCATCCTCCTGTCTCAGCCTCCGCTGTGAAAGGAGACTACAGGAGCGAACACTTTCCACTGAGCCTAGCTCTCCGTTACTGAGAACTTCTCACTTGGTTGTAAAACTTGTACAGTCTGTCCAGACAGAAAGAATGAAAATCAGCTCAGGATGAACAGTAGAAAAGGCAACTTGGCTGTGAATCAGGCTGGGCAGTCAGTCCCAGAAAAAAACAAAGGAAAGGGTCAGAAATCGTGTCTTGCCCAAGGCTGTGCAGCTGTCACAGAATGCCATAGGGATCCCTTCAGTCTTGCCAAAGTCACTGAAGGCATATTTATTATTTCCTCTTCCCTCTGAAAAGAACTGTGCCACTAAGCAGCTTGTGTGAGCTTTTATCACTGCAACAAAATACCAGAGGCAGTGAACTTATCAAGAGGAAAGGTTTGTATCTCTGTAAAGCTAGCCCCATGCTATTATGGTGAGGCAGAATCTTATGCTAGGAGCATCGGGCAGGGCAGAAACACTTACATCATGTGACTTGGAACAGAGAGAGAAAAATGGAAATGAGCAAAGGCCCAAGGTTCTTTGCAAGGGTCCAGCAACAGAGAGCAAAGACCTCCAGATAATCCTGCCTCCTGAAAGTGCTACTGCCATCCAACAGTGGAACTCAACAAACTAGTCTTGAAAACATGAGCCTTTAGAGATGTCCAAGATTCAAACTATGCTACTGTTCTACCAAACACCTAACCAGAACCAACTGCAAGGAAGACGTTTGACCTCGTGGTTGTTACCTATCACTCACTCACCGCCATGCTGGAATGGTGTGCTCAGGTCACAGTGGGCCAGGGAGCAAGGTGAGTGTAAAAAGAAGGAAGAATCAGGCCATAAACCTCAACCTCAAGGCTGCCCCTGGTGACCCAGTTCCTCTAGGGACACTTGACCTCCTAAGCCTCTTACAATCTGGACAAGATCTTTAAAATATATCCCTTCTATGATCACTGATCACTTGTGGACCCTGTGCGTTCTCTGAGAACCCTCTAGCAGGAAGACAGAGTCACAGAACTTGCTTTTCCCTAGATCTCATCAAAGGAGTCCCGTGATCCTCTGGGACATCTCTAAACACAAGCCCTCCCATTTGGTTTTGCTAACAGTGAAAGGTCTCTGGATTTGGGGAATCCAGTGAAGAGTAAGCCAGGACCTCTACATTCATGGGATTTGGTGTGGGAGATTGGTGAAGATGAGCTGCATCTCTTTTCTGAGGTGCTCTGTCCTGTGTAAGTGGATAAAGGAGACATAAATACATCAGTGACCACTGCCCCAGTATATGTGATGGACCAGTGTGGACAAAGTCCTGGGTGTCTAGTAGAAAGGCTGTGGCTATTAGGATGGGATTCTGGCTTCTTGGAGAGAAGGCATACACAGATTCCACCTTAAAAGAGGAAGGCTTAAAGTCTAGAAGCAGAGAATCTTAAATACAGGGTGATCAGAAGCCATGATATAGACTGTGTGTAGACTGGACATTCATGAAAAGAAGCATTCGTCTAAGGAAATGAGACAAAAGGGACCCTGGGATGGCTGTGAAGTCCACCTATATCAACGTCCAAATCAAATGGATTTCACTTCCTAGGTGACACAGAATCACCAAAGCTTTTAGAATGTGCCATGGCTTAGGTAGAGCTGCCCATAGGGCAGCCGGGGAAGACAGGCTATAGCCCTAGGCAAGTAAAAGGTCTGAAGTGGGCAATAAAAGGAAGGATTAAAGAGATCTGAAGGCAAAGCAGAAATGATGGTAACTTGTGAAGCAGTGGACAGGAGGACACAGGAGGGAGAATGGATCCAAGGGTCACATGATCTAGAAGTCCCTGTGGAAAGGTGGGAGAGTCAGAAGTCATGTCGGGGAGAGCAGATGGGCTTGAGCCCTCTCCAGTCCAACCCCAAGCTCTGCAGCTGTCCCGGAGAGTGGTTAACATTTTATGAATTTATTTTTGAGATGGGGTCTCACGTAGCTTTGGTTGACCTGGTACTTTCTTTGCAGATCAGTCTGGCCTTGAGCTCACAGAGATCGCCCTGCTTGTCTCCAAGGTGCTAGGATAAACTGGGCACCACATCCGGCTATGAGTAATGTAATAACTAGCAGACATGAAGGTTCATGCCGAAGTTGGGTTTAAGTTCTGACCACATGAATCCAGTAATGTTCTAAGATGTAACTGGAAGTCTTCCTTTGTGCAAAGGGAACTTCCCTGCACCTACCTCTGAGATGTGAGGTCATGGCAACATTAAGTGAATGAAGAGCTGCAGTAGGGCTGTGTGGGAGGGGCCGTCATGACTATCAGAAGAGCATCCTTCTGACCCACTCAAACATAGCTACTAGGGAGGTGCACATGCACACACACATACACGTGCACACCTGTACACACCCACCATAAACTCATTTTAGGAAAGGTCTTTGCTACTATGTCAAAAGTTGCTTTGGAGAATAAGGAGGTAGTGTAGTTTCTACAATGTTTGCCTAGCTTACTTGCTACCGGGATTTCAATCCCCTATTCCATAACTGATCGATATTTGCCTGTAATTCCAATGCTAGGGAGGCAGAAGCAGGAAAATCAAGAGTTCTCTCTCCTGGCTATACAATGAGTGTGAGGTCAGCCTGGGCTATATGAAATCTTGTCTTAAAATAAATAAACAAATGAAGAGCCGGGCTGAGTTTTGCTTGTTGGGAGCTTGTTTCAGCTTCTAACCAAGCATGGTGCCTAGAGCTCAGAGACTGAATAGGAGCCTTTGCTATTTGGCTTAAATAATCTTTTAGTAAGCATATTATGTTATAGAAATCTTTTTAGATTTTTTTCACAAAATCTTAAACAAACTGTATCCCCAAAAATACCATTTGTTCTTGAAGAGACTAATAAAGGTTGGTAATCTTAAGCTATCTTGGTTTTAGAGCAGATCTGGAATAGGGCACATAATATTCATATTTCAGAGAGATTTTGGTAGTTTGTGGTGCACAGGGAAACAGTAAATTAATTAAAGAAACAATATAAACACAATTATTATCTGCAATTAGAGGCACAATTTAGGATTCAATAATGTAAAATAATTGATCTATATTGGATGCTTTCTCTCCTGAGATTCTCTAATGACTTCGGTAAAGAATGGGGCCAGAGGACTCTGATGTCACCCTCCCTTGAGTTGCAAAAATGCCTGTCCTCTGGTTTCTAACTCCCTTCTAGTGTTTTACAACACTGGCCCTCACAAACAGTCACACATAACATTTCTAATTCACAGGTATTGTATTTCTTGACTTTCCATACCATTGGGAGAGAGAGCAAACAAGTTAGCTTATCCACAAGCATTACAGAGGGGCTCCCAATTCTGGCCTTGCCTTTCAGCCACGCAAGTCCAAGACCAATCTAGCACTGCTGCCTGAGAAGGAATACTTCCAAGCTTCAATGGCTAGGATGAAAAGTGAAGAAGCCAGTGGCCAATAGGCCAGCAGGAGACTGGAGGCCAATCAGAATGGAATGGCACACAGTGGGTGTCATCACCCAGTAGGAGCTAGAGGGGGGGGTGTTCTTGATTCAACCAGTGAAAGGTGCCAAGCCACTGTGAACAGACAGTATTGTTGTCATCTATATAGCCTTTGGCCAAGCCTTGCTGCTTACAAAATGATGCCAGGCTAAATTTTAGCCCAGCACCATAGGGCAGAGACGTGCCAGTTGGTCACTTCACCTCAGCTTGGCCCCAGAAGGATCAGAGCAGAAAAGGAAGCATGCTTGCTTTTGAAAGCAGACTCTCTCTCACATGTGTCTGCTAACAACCCTTACATGGTACTTTGCATCTATTTTGCAAAGTCTCTATTGATCGTACACACAGAGAGATGACACCACTCTACTCCAGGAGGGCCTGTCAATCAGCACGCCCTCTCTTCTCATACAACATGTTCCATATTTTCATTGCTAACACAACCAGCGGTGTTTTGGTTTCATCGTGCATTAAGCTAATGCTACATTTCCATGAACGGCTAAACACGAAAAGAAGAAAATAGCTAGGATTTATTATGCGCCCACGTGTGCATGGGTTGTGGGGCGTTAGCCGGAGGGACAAACACAGGTCTGTGGAGCATGAAAGGAACTACACACTTTTAAACATTTTAAACATTATTTAGTCTTAAACACGAGACAAGTCTAGAACGCCACCCTTGCAAATTGCCTTTCTGTTCTGCGTATTCACAGGTGAAAGGCCAGATAATAACAGGTACATTGAAGGAACATAAACATTTGTCATACCAATTTTGACTCCTCCAAGATGATCCTGGACACATTCCCCCCATTTTAGAAATTACTGTAGAATGTTCCAGCTATCTCAACTGTGTGCATCCCGGGCAACATAATGGATGACACCCCGACTCCTTAAAGAGCACCCTGATAATATGCAAGGCTAAAATGTCAGAAGCTATTAGAGGCTCTCAGATGTGCAGTATATCTCCATCTCTGAGTTCTCCCCTTACACCGCGCAACAGCAGACAACAGGCAAGCAAACTGCTCAGCTGCAAGCGTTCCAAGCCGAATAATTACAACTTGTCAGAAAGAATTAATTTTCCCATTTCTCATAAAGATGTGTAAAAATTACCATGTTATTATACACTGACACTCTCTGGAGGCAGACACAAAATTTAATTTTGAATTCTTTCCGCATATTAAATTAAATCCATAAATAAGAGTTTAGGCATTCACTCGGAAGCATATGTTCATTGGGAGCGAAAGCCAACACGAGCCCGGCTGTAATGGCTGTTGTAATGTTTTAATAGCTCGCTTCTTCTAAGCACCAATAAATTTACATGATCATAACAGTCGTGGGCATACAAGAAGCCCATTACTGTCTGGGCAGCAGCAGCAGTGCTAACAGGATGGAAAAATGGAAAAAGGGGAGAAAAACTCTCCAATAAAATTAGGCGACCACACTTGTCAGCTGCTCCATGATTGAGATTTTAATATTGTGGTCAATTGGTCAAAACAAATAATGGGAGAAAATATCTTAATGTATTTAGAACCTGGGTCTACGGTCAGGTTAGCTTGCAAAAGAGTGGGCACTTTTTGCTTGCTGGTGGGTGTGTTGGCTTTTCAAAACACAAACCTTTTCAGTCTCCCAAACAATTTTATTTTTAAAGATAGACATTGTGCTTGTTATCTCCCAGGGTGCATTTCTGTTCACTCCTGGGCATTTCAGATTCCATTCAATGGGTAGTAGGTGTTTTGGGGTGATAATTTTTGCTTGTTGCTTGTTGCTTGGTGTTGTGGTATTGGTGGTAGTTTGCCAGTGGTGTTTGCCCTGAGGGAAAATGGTAGGAAGCTAAGGACTGGGGCATAGTACCACTCTGGCCCCTACCTGCAAGGCAGAGTGTTTCCCAGTGGGGACTCCACCACGGTCCACTCAATACTGGACATGCCACAGGCTTAGACCAGGACTGTGGGTGTGGAACTGTAGATCACACTTCTGAGGCTCTATTTCCTGAACAAACTACTTCACAGCTCCTCTGGGTGGATGCACTCCACTTGTGAAGAAAACTAAGCACTGTCCCGTGAAACTCAGATGTGGCTGACAAGACCTAAGAATTTCTGTAGGATAAAGAATCTACACAATTGCTGTCCTCACAGCACGTGGCCACACAGGAAAGATGGTGTCTGAATCCAGCCACTTGTGGGAAGCCAGAGGCTGGGGTAAGCCAGGCAGGAGAGTGAGAGGAAATCAAAGTAAGAATGCCAGGTCTCTTAGACAAGTAACGCAGATTCCTCTCCCTGCCCCCGTAAGCTCCACACAGGAAAAGAAGAAATGGATAGTTTCTTTCGGGGTTTCCATTTATTTTTAAATCATCGATCTTCAAAAGCTTCAGAGAAGATTTTTTTAAAAAGCATATGCCTTGGATATTTTTGAGTATTTCAGGACGCTAACAAAATGAAACTCTGAGTGTAGACTGAGAAAGAACACATGCGTCCCCATAACTTCATCAAACGACTCTGAAAACCTTTCTGAACAAAATCTGAAGTCCGAGGGGCACGCATGAAACCTCCCATGGCATCCTGCTTCCCACCAGGTTCAGTTCAGGTTCCTGTTAGAATGACTCCCCAGGTGAAACACAGTTATCTGGAGAGTATCGCCAAGTGTTATTACAAGAAAAGAAAGCACATCCTATCACCAGGAAATGTTAAGACAAGAACAGCTGCCATAAACAGTGGTAATGAAAGATGGTGACTGTGCTAAAACTCAGGGAGGGGTGGGAGAGGTGGCTCAGTGGTCAGCACACGTTGTAACAAGGCAGAGGACCAGTATCCAAGGCAGGCATCTTACAATGAGTCATTACTCCAGTTCCAGGGGGATCTGACACCTTCTTCTAGCCCTCAAGGGGACCTACACTAATGTTCACATTCACACCAAAGGACACACACACATGCATAAATAAGTAAAAAAAAAATTAAATGTCTCTTCAGTTCAACCAGCATATTAGTAAATAAAAACAGCACAGTACTCAGTTGGGAGAGATTCTGACCAATGGGCAATACCTCATCAGCCACCCCTTTCAAATCAGTCTCTTGCTTTGTACGTGGCAGGAAAACTGTCAAGACTAAATGGCCCCTTGACCATTTCAAAACGCCACCAAGAGAGGGGAGGAGGGAATGGAAAGAGAGACCCTCAAAAACTGTGCTAAGGATGTTAAAGTGTAGCCACTCTTTATAGTTGATGGCTTCTGGTGTAGCTAGGGGTGGGGAAAAACTCAGTTTTCTTTTTAAGGAGCTGGCCCTTGGGAGTCTGACTGTGTTCCAGTGAGTATCTGGGCCACACAAATTGTATTTAGAGGGGCTTGGGGGGATATATATGAAAGGGCAGGAGGGTGGGCCCGGAGGAATGAGAAGTGAATGTGATCAGAGTACATTTTATGAAATACCCATACAATTAATAAAAATATTATGTTGGAAGGTGGGGGGAGGCACCTCACCCTTCCAAAGGACAGGCTCACACTTCCAACAGGAACAAATCTCACTACACACAGAAGTAAAGTTTTTAATTTTTAACTCTCTTAAGTAACAGGGTTTTTTTCTCTCTCAAATATGATTAAAATGGTCTGATTATTTATTTATCTGATTTACCAAAGTGCCATATGTCCAGATTTCTATGAACAATGTAAACAGGTGGTAATAAAAATTTGGGTTCGCGGGGTCTGAAACATATAAAGAGAAATTTGGAATAAGTTTAAGAGTGGGCGTGGAGGTGCAGAACTCCAACTGTCGAGTTAATCGCCAGCCGAACTCTTCCTATGTATATACGCAAGCGACCTCACAAGTGGGAAAAGCATCAACTCCAAGATAAAGTGACCGCTATGATGTGTGTCTGAGGTTTCGCTGGGGTAAAATCTCCCCAGGAATTCAGTCTTAACGTCCTTATTTTCTCTTGCACTTTCCTTTAGAAAGGCACTTTGAAAAACATGAAAGTTCTCCTGATTTCCCACAGTCCAAAGAAGGTCTGCCTTGATCACGAGAGAAAGGCTCACCCCATGAATAGAGAAATACTAAGTCCACAGTGAGGTAGTCAATACTCAAGGGCAGGTGGGGAGAGGTGGGGCGGGAACAGGGCGTGGTCAGGCAGGGAGAAGTGGGGCGGGAACAGGGCGTGGTCAGGCAGGGAGAGGTGGGGCAGGGAGACTGAGTGTGGTCAGGCAGGGAGAAGTAGGGCGGGGAGCAGGGCGTGGTCTGACTTTTCTTCTCTCTAGCACCATCTCCTGAGACAGCTGATTCTGAAGGCAGCCCAAGTATGGGAGGAAGGTTTGTAAAGTGGTTTCTAGTCTTGGCCTAAAAAGCTATTTACCAAATGAACTGTAAATCTGGTTTGGTGAAATGTATTCTAGATGATGTCCGAAGAAGACTTAGAGCCTGCAGCGGTTGAGGGTAGTAATAGTGAGGGGAATTTTGTCTTTGACCTGACTGCAGTGGATGAGGAAACAAAGATTCCCACTCCTCTTTCACAGTTCCCACTCTCCTTGGTTTGTCCCGTCCATTTTTTTTTCTATCATACCTATATTTCATTTTATTTTTCTTTAAACCATACAATGTTAGGAGAAGTTGGAGCAACAGGATCTGGATCTCCTGCTCTACTGGAAATAGTTTTTTAAAATATAAAATATTTGAAATAATCCTCTTGTTACAATATTGAAAATCAGACAGTAGTCAACATTGTTCCCTGAAACCAAGAAACAAGTGAGCCGAGTCTCCTCCTCTCCTCCTCCTTGCTGCCTATGGCTTGTGTGGGCTGCCACAGCGCGGGAACGGGGCTTTGTGTGGGGAACGAGGTACCAGAGGACACGCAGACAGATAGGCAGAGGAGCTGTGGAGATGCCTAGTATTCCATTCAACTATCCAATAGGTTTCTGTTCAGCATACACGTGAGAGAAACAGGGTGAGAGCAAAGAGTGAAGAGAATTTGTATCGGCCAAAAAGAAAAGATAACTTGGAGAAGGCTCAGCAGTTAAGGGCACTGACTGATCTTCCAGAGGACCCTGGTTTGGTTTCTTGCATCTACTTGGCGGCTCACAACCATTTGTAACAGCAGTAGTTCCTGAGGTTCTACCGTCCTCTTCTGGCCTGCACAGCCACAGCATCCATGTGGTGCACAGACATACACCACACACACACACACACACACCACCCAACACAAAACGCAAGCATGATAAGGGAAATTTAAAAACCCATTTTCACTACACATGATGGAAACAGAAACAATTCACCCAAGGGCTCACATCCTCAAAGATGTTTTGGTTTAGTGGCCAGGAATAATTAACCCCAGACTGGGGCTGCTTTGCTCCTAGCTAGATTTACCTGGCTCCAAGAAATTTCACTGAATTCAGGACAAAGCTCAAATATATATATATATATATATATATATATATATATATATATATATATATATATATACACACACACACACACAGAATATTTATCTCAGGTGCTGTTGTTTAAAAGGAAACTTGACACTGAAGTCTCTATAACTAGAAATTCTAAATCTCTATGGTGTCAATAGCTACAATTGCCATGGCACACCCACAAAGAAATGAAGCAAAATTATAAAAATATTAATAATTTTTAAATTATTATCATTATTATATGTGTTTGTATTTATACTTATTCCATTGGAATAGTCTTGGTCTTTTAAAAATAAATGATTATTTTCTAAATGTTTTACTCTGCCCATACATACATTTGTTTACATATATACATGAAATATACATATATATTCATATATGCATACATTTGTATATGTACATATGTATTTTTCCAATGTTGTGAGCTTCACAATGTCTGAAATCCCAAATAGGAGAAAAATGACTTATAGTTGAAAGACAAGTCAATCATTTGGGAATCTTCAAGGAAAGACAGAAAAATCCAAGGAAATACACGGAAATTCTAGAGAAAAAGCTAAGCTACCATCAAGAGAGGAACCCTTCAACATTACAAGAACAAATGCCCTGTGATTAAAGCTAAAAGCAGACTATGGCAGGGAGGGCTGAGGACAGACAGGGCACAGAAAGCAAGCAAGCACTAGAGATGAGAGAAATCAGAGATGAACTATTCAGATTGGAGTGGAAGGGGAAAAGATGAAGAAGCCCAGAGAACTGGTGAACCATGCAAACACTTATGTCCAAAGACAAAATACATAGGCCAAGCAGAGACAGACAAATTACGGCCAGAAAGTGGTCAGATTTGGCCATCACGGGGCTCAGAGGCCAAAGCTCTTGTGGAGTGAGACCCAGCGTCTCAGGGTTACAACACTGCAAACCTGCCATGCTGAAATGCTACAACGTTGCAGCATTGCAACTGGCCAAAGCTGCAACACTGTCTTCTCTCCACTCACACATCTCTTACATAACTTTGCCACCATAATATCCTCAGGCACCAAACCACTGTGACAAAAATACAGGTATATGTCAATCAGGATCGCAGAGTCAAAGATTCTTTTAAACTATCAAAGAGTTTTATCCAACTTAATTTATCATAGGAACACACTATCAGCTTAAAAATTCAAAAGTGGCCACTGTTACTTATTTTATTATTTTAAAAGGACCATTTTTTTATATGAAGAGATACAGAGTTTATATGCAAATTCCAGTATCTATAATGTAAAAAAATCCTCAGGGTTTAAATATAGGAGGGGTAGTGTCAGCATAAGACAAATAATATTCTGAAAGCTTAGCACCCTACTTAAAGAGGAAGGCAGACCCCACTGGCTCCCATCACACTTCCTGGCCACATTCACACTTCCTAGACTTTCTTGCAGTGAAAGTTATCCTGGAGATTAACAAGGCAAGAGGAAGCAATAAAAGACAATTAGAGGGGGGAGCTGTAAGTAACAGTGCCTTTCTTCTAAGTCAATAGAAGAACGGCTGGTGCTTAGAACTGGGCAGAATCCACATTAAAACAGCTAGAACTAACTACTTTAGAGGGATGCATAGTTGAAAATAATAAAAACAAATCCACTGCACACGTTATGCCAAAACAAATGCGGAAATTAGTGTTTAAAATGCACCATCATTTTCAACTGTATCAAAACAATTAATTATGTAGGAATTTATGTGACACAGACTAGAGTTTCAAGTCTATTTCTAAATATGAAAATGATTCCTGAAGGGAGATACAGAGTTGTGAAAACAGACAGAGGGACTCAATGTTGGTACAAAGTTTACCCCATCTAAGTTATTCTATGACAAGTTATTCCCACATGATCTCATCAGAAATCTCAAAAGCTGGGATGTTTTTTGTTGTTTATTTTATTAGAAATTGCCAAATTTACTACAAAATTGAGACAAAATGTGAACAGAACAAAATGACCATTGCTTCTTTGAGGAAAAAAAAATACCTGGTGCACTACCCCAATTTTATTTCGGGACATGTTACAAAGCTATGCTAATGAAGAAAATTACTACTGTAATATAAACAAGTAGATCACAGGACTACAAGGCAGAACTTAAAAGACTGATGCCTAAGTGCACAGAAAGCTGACTTTCACAGACTTCGAGCCACTGGAAGGAGATTGAGCAAAAATATATCATATTATAGCAAAAGTACCATAGCTCCAGAAAAGTCACGTGAAGAAATAAAATCTTCCATCCGTACCTTGAAAAATATGCTAATATTACTACAAACTGACTTGGGGTTTTACTCTAAAACCCTGGAGAGATGGCTCTGCAGTTAAGCGTACAAGTGTCTCTTTCAAGTGACCTTCGTCTGAATCCCAGCGCCCACGTGGCGGATCCCAGCTGCATGTAACCCTACTATCAGGGTATCTGACACCCTTTTCTGGTTTCAGCATGCACCAGGCATGTATGTAGCACATAGACATGCCTGCAGGAAAAACACCCATATATAAAATTAATAATTTTAAAACACATAGAACATGTATAAATATACTTTGTGACTATGAATCAGAAATTTATAGTAGATATAAAATATGACTGAGATAAACTTAAATAATTATGTGAAGGAAGAAACTAGACCACCCTATATTTCTGTAAATATATATATATGTTTATATATGATATATACATATATACGTGTGTATATATAAAAATCACAATTCTATAGCAGTCTGGAAAATACAGAGATCTAAAGTCATAGAAAAAAAGACAGAGCCAGGATAAACTCTCAGAGGTGATGGGCTTGTTCACTATTTATGGTGAGAATGGAGCCTGGACGTACGCCAACACTTATCAAACGCTATACTTCAAATATGTGCAGCTCATTATATGTCGACTGTTCCTTCATACTGTTGGCGTGACTGTAGCCTGGAATGTGTACTGCTTAATTGTATCCCTTTACCGACATACACGCTCCCTGAAGGAACTGGCTTTTGTCCTTTCTCCATCCGCTCCGTTCTCTGTGCCTGGCTTACAGCAGTTGGTAAATGAACTTCAGTGAAGACTTCCGGAAGATGCTGAAAAGGTTGTGAATTCATTCATAAAAATGAATGTGTACAGGAATTTGTTGGGCTGGGGTGATGATCTCAACTTAGAACTGTGAAACTAAACAGTTTGTGTTACCGTCGAGGGGTGGTACTGCGGAAACAGTCCCGGATGGACCATGGACTAAGGTGTAAATTCAGTCAGCATTGGGTCGTAGACGCCATGAATTTGATTGAAATTACTTAGAGAAAATGTGTGAAGTTAGAGGGGAGAGGTCCCACAGAGCTGTAAGCTAAGCATTACCTAAGGAAGGGTAGAAGGAGTTGTCACGAGCCGTATGAGACTCGCTAGCTTTCAAGGTGCGTGGAAAGACAGAGCCCATGATCTCTATGCACAGGTGAGAGTTGTGAAGCAGTGAAAAGCACAGGGAGGTCAGACCGAGGCAGGAAAATAAGGCAGGAAGACAAGGTCAAGGACTCTAGGACAAACAGAACAGATTCCCCACCACCAGAGTCTTTGCAGGAAGAGTGGGAAAGGCAGGCAGGCCCTTGGAGGAGGAGGAGAAACTCCATCATGGCTTCCCTATAGGAAACAGTACACAGGAAGCACATGTGGGAGGTGAATGCAGAGAACACCAGGAAGGACATTCATGTCTAAAGTGAGGTGCAGAGTGAGTGCATTGATAGCTCTGGGGGTCAGTTGCAGGATTCAGAGGTGATGGCATGAAGGTCCCCAGTGCATGGTCCCCATCAGCACAGTCAGCCCTGATGTTCAGACCCTGTCTCAAAATAGAAAATGGCTCCGAGGGAACCACGGAAAAGCAGAGAAAATGCCTTAAAGTGTGTGAGGTATCCTGTGAGGTAAATGACACAGGAGATTAGGCTCAGAGGGACTCCATGTTTAATGTCCTGGCAGGCTAAGAAAACAAAGGCATTAATTACTGATGAGAACTTGGAGGGCAGAGGAGCATCTTAAGGTCGCCAGCAACTTCTTTGACCTTCCAGAATTTCCTTTTACAAAGTCTTAAGAGATACTTGGGAGAACGTACCTGAGAAATGTCTACTTCATAAAAGTCCAATTTAGGTAGGCACCGGAATGTTTTGTAGAAACTAAAAGTAGATAAACGAACTTAACAAGACCCTGTCTGGCTTATATTTATTTTCATGCTACCTGTAACATCAGAACCATAATTTCTATTATAATTGGGTAACTAGTCTCTTTGATGTGTTTTCAGGAACTTTAGTTGACGGTGATAGTGTTGAGGAGGTAGAATCATGTGTGGGTGTAACATTTTTTTTTCAAAGTAACCTTGATGTGACAGCATTTGTCCGGAGGGCATCATGGTAGTGGCATAGTGTTTGAAGGAGCTTCGTCCTGAACAGCTCAACCAGCAAGATGAACACAATACGCTGTCTACACCCTCGAGCTTGAGGTGGAAGCCACGGAGAAAACTGCTCATTGGTTTTAATTAGGACTGCAGAGAACCAGCGTGCTAACGATTTCTCTCTTTCCGCAAAGTGTGGTTTTATGGAATTTGAGGCAAAAGGCAAAAGAAAAAAACAAAAACAGAACTAAAAAATCTCAGTGGGTTTGCTGTTGTTCAGGACCAAATGTAGTAAATTACATTTACCCTATCCTCCTATGTTTTGATATATTGTCTCCTATACTTTATTGTTAGCTGTTAACAGCTTCAAAGAATCTAAAGGGTATCAAAGAAGTCATTATGGAATATTAAAACACTCTGTATCCATCTATCACTAGAGAACTTCGAGGAGATTTATATTACATCACACAGGCACTTCCTGTTCTATGCATCATATTTCAAATCTTTGTTAATTCCTTTAGATTTCATTAATAAAAATAGAAATGTAACTGGCATATGTTTTGGGCAAGACTATCTTTAGGAATTAAAAGTTTCTTGCTCATTAATTAGTTAAAAGTATATTGCAGCATCTCATAGGCCATTGATTAGGGAGGCCTTTTGTCTATGGACCACCGAATCCAGCTTGGTTTGCCTGCACATGCTATGGATTCTTATCTGGCTAACTTTCAATTACTTTGAGCCAAAGTGTTCTCTTGTTCTCTTAAGGGCTGTTGCCAGACAGTCTGTCAGACATCAGGACAGGTATGGCCACTGAAAGTTTTGTGTAATCTCTTTAAAAGATAAAGAAGATTTTTTTTTTTAAAGAAGAAGCTAATATGCAATATGCTATATGCAGTGCCAGGGGAAGAGTTGTTGACCTGATAAATCGGCTGATGTAATATTTAGGATGGATAGATTTTAGCTGAAGAAAAATACCTGTAGTCTCATTTTTAGTTAAAAGGGTCAAATATGATAGTGCATGTTCAGAGGCTGGAGAGATGGCTCTGTGATTGCTGGTCTTGCAGAGGACACCACGTTTAACGCCTGACTAGGAGAATTAGTACCCACACAAAAGAAAAACAAAACAAAAATTCATTATCATTGTGTTCTTTCTATGGCATTGAGAGGTCTGCTATGAAATAGTTAACCGAAAAAAATGGGATTTGAAAGAAAATATACCTTTGCGAATAGGACTGTTTTGTCACATGAAAAGACCAGTGTGCTGGGATAGAAACAATATCCAGTTCCTCTGCATTGTTCCAAGTCCCTTGACAGATGTGCGCTATGACGACCGACTTGTGACACTGGCGTGCTTCCGTTCGGCAGTCCGTGCCTTCTGTGGCTGCTCTAATGACACCCTGCTTCTCAGCGTCCACATCTCCAGCATTCTCTTCTCCACTGTACTTCCTGATCTACTGGATCACTTGTGCTTCCTTCGTGATTCTGTGGCATGTTGGCATCCTTAAACGTGCTATTCACTCTCTGGTTCCTTTAAGGGTACTGATATCTGATTGCCATAGGAACACTAAAGAAGTTTACTAGCTTAATTAGTGCAGCGTCACAACTGATTATTATGTCGCATTTAGACATAGCACATGTCTGAACGCAGGAAAACTGTACTAAAGTCTCACTCTGTAAACATTAGAAGCTTAAGATAGTAGCTGAAATGCAAAGAAAGGTGTCTTTTAGAGGAACAAAGCACACTTCTTAACAGGTAAGACTTAGCAGGCGCATTGTCCCATGCAGTGACTAAAACATATTTGTGGGCCGTGGTGGCAGGGGATAATGTGGAAAACACTTATCAAATGAGTTGGGTTGGGGGCCACTGCAGGTTAAAAACAGTTACCCTGAGGGCTAAATTGCCATGGGCTTCCATAACTGATTTACCAGTGGTGTCTGGTCGTCACAGAAATCCTTAACAATTCTTGCCTGTATTATTCTAGATAAATAAATGTCAGCTAAGCAGCCTCCCTTGGGCCCTACTGTCATCGGAAGCAAAGCACCAGCGCTTGTTGCTTTCACATACTTATGTGACCCAGGAGCGATACACCAGCTAACCAGTGAGGTGGATAATGGATGCCACCTGCGCTGTAGCTTCTGCATCCAGCGCCAAGAGTTTACAACATTCCTTTATCATTCTCACGACTCCATTCCAGGGACCAATCCTAAATTCCAAGGTAGGGCAGCATGGGATTCTTCTCCTTCCTTCTTTTGGATGTTTACTAATTCAGAAAACGCAGTTTATCTTACGTTTGTTTAAGTTTTTAAGACTTAGGTTAGAGGTGAAATACTTACTTAAGTAAAGACAGTTTCTACCAAGGTCGGGTTTGTGGGTTGTTGCTTTTTGTAAGAGGAAAAGCCACCACATTTAGAAAACGAAAACGTTTCAAATGGTTTTATGAAATTAATTAGCAGACAGGTCTGCGAACACTCCCATAAAAGGGGGCAAGGTGGCGAGGCAGACAGTACACTGCCCCTTCGCTTTGAACCACAATAGCTAATGGAGTAACAATATTTAATGAAGCAGGAATCCTTGATCTTCTGGCCACTGACAAACCACGAACACTATGTATTCAAATTTTCAGAAATGTATTCTGTCCAGAAAAAAAAAACAAACAAAAAACAAAAAAAACTTCACAGTCTGTATCAGACTGAATTATTCATACTTAGAGGGCATGAGGGAAGTTCAAGTTATTCAGAATAAATATGTATTTGAAATGTATTTTTTTTCTAGAAATCCATCGATACTTCTTTTTAACTTTCTTGGTGGGTTAAGCCATGCGAAGTTTTATACTACCAAAGGTGGCTGTGAGGTGTTAGTATTGCTTTGAGTTTTATTTCAAATACCCTAAATGGGGTTGTCCGTTCAAAGGAGTCTCCTGAAAAATTTTACACTTATTCTAGCCAAGGCATGGGGTATAGTAGCTTTGAAACTGTCATTTGGGAACTCCAGCACGTTGCTAGGTGTAGAGGAGCCATCTTTGTCTGTTGACTATGAGAACAAGCAAAGACACATTGGGTTGAAAGTTGGCAGGCGGCGATTAAAGAACGGAGCACTGGAGCTGTTTGGTTGGACAAAGTATTTGATTATTTTGAAATTAATTACAAATGTGAACAGTCACCCTCGAGGGATAAAGCAATAATTTTGAAAAGTGACAATCAAGTGTGTGTTGGCATGACATCCTTAACATATATGTTGTGTACATGGTGGTTTGTAAGCAGCTGATTGATTCCATTTGTAATTTAAGATCCCTTAACACTGGAAAAAAATCTATCATTTGGTCACTTATCCATCTAGTCATCCATAAACACATATGTTTAAGTATTCATCCATTTATTCTTCAGTAAGTTCACTGGCATTCATGTGAAATTCAATGTGGCATAATCACTTGACCTTCAGTGAAACCCATTCGCCCACAGATTCATACAGTTTGGTTCTAGGAGTCGTATGTAGGACCTGGTGTCTGTAAGCAAACATGAGTTACCCTCATGAGCTACCCTCAGCCCATTATATCAGCCCACTCTCATCCTCACCAAACCTGTGGAGAATAATAGTAATGCGTTCCATGAGACCCAAGGGCACACGATGAGAAACCGATGCTTCACACGCCAGAACGCCATGCTTCCTGCCTCTCCCTAGCCTTTTGAATTTTACATTAATACTATGGATGCAACTATCTCTTCCAAACCAGATAATGATTAAAAACGATTTAATCCTGAAGGAGAACGCTCATTTTGTTGCAGTCTATTTTTAAGAGAAAATATTTAATAAATTTATTTATTTTGAATTTACTAGCATTGCTTTCCTGGTTAATTCCAGCAACTAATATAACCTTTGCTTGGTTCAAAAACCCAATGAATTCCCAGTGAGCTGAGGACCCATCAGATAAATACAGAAACAACATGATCTCCCAGCATCTCGTTAACTGAATTCAGGCTCTATCATCTACTAGCCCCAGCTTCAGAAGATGGGTTAAGATGAGATACAGCTCTGCTATCAGCTCTTCTGAAGGAAAGTGTTCCAGAGAATACTTGGGATCAGTATTTCTCAACCTGACACTATTTATTCAACATTCACATCCAAGGGACTGACAGGGTGAATAATTGCATAGAGGCATGGTGGTGGCAGAATGTACCACGTGTAACAGTCAGAAAAGTCGAGGCTCCCCAACGTTTCCATCAGCAGATAATGGGGAAAGTACTTTAAAGCAGGCAATGCCTTCAGGCAAACCATTCTGCTCCTTGCTAACAGATAATCAAAATTTAAATACAAATAAAGGAAACACATGATTCAGGTCTATTCAACGCTGTCACACAAATTCCTTCTCATTCAAAAGTCAAACAAGAAACATCGCAGCCTTCAGCTTTATTTGTCACCGCTTGCTGTCTCTCATACAAAGATGAAGAAATAATAATAAGGGACTAATTTGTTTAAAAAGAAGTTGATAAAGGTAAGTGATGAAAAATAAACATAACAAGGTTGTTCCGCTATAGTGAGTGTTGAGATTTGAAAATGAATGAATTTGAACACCTGGCCCCATGGGAGTGCTGTTCTGAAAGGCTGTGTCACCTGGCTGGAGGCAATTGGTCACATAGGGTGGATCTTTGGGAGTCTATTATCCCTAGCAAACTTCCCACCTCCTTCTCTACTTCCTGGCTTGTCAAGCTATGCAGTGTCTCCGCTATATTTCTGCATAAGACTTCACTTCCTACCATCCCCACCACGACGGATGGACTCTATCATCTGAAACCATGAGCGAAGTACTCAATTTTGTTCCTAAAGATTCTTCTGTAAGATGTCATAATCATGGAGACAAGGAAAGTACGTGATACAATCAGACACAGGGAAGATATTTTATAGTCCTAAAGTGGTGTTGATGACAGCCCTCACAGCAGAGAAAAATAAAATACCCACCCATAGTTCCAAGGCTCTTGAGTCCTGAGGAGATCCGCAGTAGACAGAGAAGAACAGCTACTGACCTAGAGGAAGATGTTCCTGTTTCCTTTCTGCGCCTGTGATAAAATACTCTGTCCAAAGGGAGCTTGGGGAGGAAGGGTTAATTTGGCTTATATTTCTGTCCATCAATGAGGATTCAGGGCTGGCATTCAAGAAGGTACCTAAGACAGAACCATGGAGGAATGCTGTGCACTGGCTCTCTCACATGCCCATGCTTAGCGAGGCCACGGGACCAGACACAGAGGTGGGCACCCCATTAAGATAATCCTCAACAGACATGCCCACAGGCCATGCTGATGTCCACACTAACTCACTTGAGGATTTCCCATGGTTCTAGGCTGTGTCAAGTTGACAACTGAAGCTCAGGAGGCAAAGGAGAAGATGAGGAGGGAATCTAGGCTTTGAAACAGCGCTCACACTGTATCCCAGCAGAAACCCTGGGCTGCTCATTGATTTCCAATTAATGAAGTAAGGGGATCAACTTTCTGCAGGAGATTCATGCAGGACAGGAGGCTGTAGAAAAGCAAATTACCCGAAGTCCTAAAGTTTCCAAGATGAAAAGGTGAAGATGCCCAATGAAAATCATAGCCAAGTGAAGGAATGAATAAAGTCTGGACCCCAGAAACCTCTGAGTAGTGTGTCTCAGCTAAGAGCTGGAGAGTGAAAGGCAGGCATACCTAGACGTGTGTTTTATGGCTTCAAATAAACTAACCAGGTGTCAAGATCCACGAGACGACTGACTTGATTCAAAGAGTTCTAATGTCAGTGATGTGAACGATTTCAAGAGGAAACTATAAAAATCATTCCTCCAGGGATGCCCTATTAATAGACCCTCATGCATAAGCAGTGACAACCACTGGGCATGTGCACACCCTTGTTACCTACAGCCTTAACTTACTAAATAGTATCACACGCCCTTCTCAGTGAAAACAAAACTTTGTTGAAGTAGCTGTCAATATCTCCATGTTGTACTCAGTAAGCTGAACACAGATGAGAGATATTATTTGAGGCCATTCCACTGTGAAGTGATGGGTTTAATGCTCATATTCTGAGGTATGGTTGTACAGGCACAGAGATTAATCCCTGCCTGAAAGAAACTGGTGGACATCTGAACAACCTCCACAGGGCTTTCTTAGAGAGTCTTAGATATAAGACTTCGTTTAATAACTTTGGCTGAACAAGTTATTTCTTCTGGAGCCAAACACTTGTGACACTACTATTAGTAATTTGTTCTAGAAAATTCCTCACAGGGGTGCCCAGCAGCTCTGTTTCTTAGTTCATTGCTGATTCAGTTCAACCTGATCATCAAGATGAGAAATCACAACTACCCTGTCCAGGAGAAGTATTACACAGCTCTTAGGTCAAGTTTGAGGGCACTGAAATGAACCTTGAATACAAGTATAGTCTTTGTTTGCTAGGAGAAACAGTATAAACGTTGAATGTGAGATGCAAGGCCACTACATTTACTATAAAGGACCACTAGACTGAGATATCATAGATGAACAGGAAGAAAATCATAGGAGAACAATGCTAGAGAGGCAGGCATTGGGCCATTGACATAACTTAGCAGATAAACACACTTGGTGCCAGGGAACTGAGTTCCGTCCTTTAGACTCACATGGTATTTGAAAAGAAATTACTCCAAGTTGATTTCAAGCCTCCACATGCCCATGATGCAATTGTACATGTATGCATACATGTGTGTGTGCTAAAGTAATGTAATAGAATTTTCGAAATCTGGAGTTGAGAAATTTGAGTAATTTGATATATCTAGTGGAGTCAGCTGTTACAGAGGAAAAGGCATAAGGGTCCTAAGAAGACTTTGTTGCATTTGAGCATGAGGACATAGCTGAGTTGGTAAAATGCTTGCCTCACCAGCATGGGCATCTGAGTTCACATCACCAGGACCCACATAGATGTGGATACAGGAACCTTCTCCTGAAATCCCTGCTGGGGGTTGTAGATGATCCTTCAGGTTCTCTAGACAGTTATTTAGGTTATATGTCTCCAGGGGCAGTGAGAAACTCTCAAAAAATAGGGTGGATAGCAAGTACAAAGATAGTGATCCCTGACCTCCACACACAGGCCTTCTCATACACATGCTCACACACTGACCTCCACACACAAATGACCACACAATGACCTCTGCACATATATGCACACACAATGACTTCCACACATATGTATGCACACACTGACCTCTGCACACAAGTGCACACACAATGACCTCCACACGTGTGCACACACTGACTTACACACACGTGCACACACACTGAGGTACACACACATGTGCACACACCCTGACCTCTGCACATATGTATGCACACACTGACCTATACACACACGTGGACACACTGACCTCTGCGCACAGGCCTCCTCATACATGTGCAGACTCCTTAACATACAAACATGGAATTCTGCAACAGATACTATAACATGTTTTTGAAGAAAACAATAGTGTATTTTTTTAATTAATAAAAGTAGAAAATTGCAGAAAGAACATCAGAATAACCCCGAGCAATGCTGGCAGAAATGGAGGTGAAGAGATAATCTGAGGGGCTGTTAGAGAGCCTGACCTCAGGGTTGCTCAAGTAGAGAGATCTTCTGATAGTACATAGTGAAATAAACACGCTATGGGCATTTAGGGTTAGGTCATGACTCTTCTCAGTGTTCTGATGGCAAGAGATACAGCAGTGTGGGACCTCTGCAGTGGTCCAAGCACTACAGCACCCCCAGGCCTACACAATTCTCCACAAAGGCTGAGGATGGTTTTAAACAAATAAGCTAATGCCCATCACTTAACCACACTTGCATATCCATCCCCCAACCACCATCATTGAGCAAACAAAATGGCTCCTGTCAACATTGATATTATGATGGCTTACAGAGACACTGGTCAATAGTTGAATCCCTAATGAGGCACAGCAGATAGTCCCCACACCCCTGACACAGGACATATCACAAAGTTGAGAAATAACAGCCAGCTTTACCAAAATGAGAACCTTCCTGGGATGAGTTTCTAACAGTATAAAACAGGAACATAGAATCCTACAGGGGCAGAACCATGAGAGCGTGGATATTATCTTTATCCTCTTAGAAAACACTCTGCTAACTGGGTTTATGCACAGAGCATCTCATTCCAAAGCAATACTTTCTCCCTTGTCACACAAGGCTAAGGTTGCCTAGTTTGTCTCCTGGATTCAAACAACATCTACCTGAACACCCATCTCCAACAGGTCTTTTTCAGCTTCAAAGAGACCAGTGGGTCACATGCTTCCAACAGGGAGGGTGACCTAGATGGTGGGCCCTCAGTCTCTTTCCCTCCCTGGTAGGATGTTCCTGACCCTTTTTTGGTTTATTTCCAATGTAGGTAAATGAGCTCTGCATACATGAACTGGTGTCGGGCATGCTGTGAGCCTCCTCCTAACGAGGCCCAAAGGATGGGAGCTGGAGGGCCTGTTCTAGCTGGTCTACAGGCACTACCTGACAGCTAGGCTTTTAATTTCACTTAAGTGCAAACAGGAGAAGAATAGCTCTGGAAAGCTTTTTTAAATATGAAGAAATAAGCTCAAACCAGACTATAATCCAGTTAATGACACAATAGGCCTTTTAGAATTGACCTAAGGCAGACAATAAAGAAAAAAAAGTCCCCAACTCCTGGCAGAACAGGATGAAGGTCTGCTCCTCTGAAGGCTCTGTCACCGTCAAATGTGCATTTGTCTTAATAGACAGTAGCCCTTCTGATCCAGGTTCTGGGATGTGGCCAGAAGACCGTGAACCTGGTGCCAGACCCATTTCCAGACACTGCATTAGAGATGAAATCTCAGCAAAGTTCTGTCAACTCAGCACATCTCCTGGGTTTTAATTCCCTCTTTGCATGCATGTTGGGCTTTGTTCTATGGTGTCCACCCTGACGATTTGTGCAGGCATTCCAAGGTTTGAGATCTAAGTTTCTCATCAGACTAAACGCCCTCAAAAGATGCGGCAAGAAAGCAGCTGCTGTGGGAAGGGAAGCCTGGCGATTGGGTCAAACGGGAAGACGAAAGGCGGAATGAGGCGTGGCCCGCCACACTGCCCGGGAGTCACGGCAGAGCTCAATCCTGTTACAAGAGTGATTTCCTAATGATACTGCCACAAAGGAGCGGCTCATGTGATAGACATGCTACTCACCGCAACTCAATCATTGCAGAGAGCGCATATCCAAAGAAGTACCACATGGCTGCACAAATACTGTGTTGAATTAAAGCAAGATTGTGAAAGAAGAGAGAAAACGGAAAAGCAGCCCAGTTGCTCTGAAATATTTTTTTTCCTGAGCAGGATGTTAAATCCTTCTGCAAAACTAATGGGCGTGCGAGAAAACATAGATGTGACGTCTTTCCTTTATTTTCTTATTTAGCAGTTTGCATTCTTCTGTGGTTTCCCTGCTTCAAATATCTATTTATCCATCCATGCATCTATTAAATATCTAATATCTATCATCTATCTATCTATCTATCTATCTATCTATCTATCTATCTATCATCTGTCTGTCTGTCTGTCTGTCTGTCTGTCTGTCTATCTATCACCTATCTATCATCTATCTACCTATCATCTCTCTACCTATCAATCATCTATGTTTTATTTATCATCTACCTACCCATCGTTCCTCTCCTCTCTTTTCTCCCTCCCCTCCCCTTCCTCCTTCCTTTCTTCAGAAACAGAACATCCTGATTCTGCAGCTTGTTGGCCGATAAAAATGGATGGCATGGTTTGGGACTGTCACTGAAAAAGTTATTTCAACAGAAAATATTAGTATAGTACCAACTGAATTGTCTGGTATATCGTGTAGGTTGTCTGCCTGGCTTACTACCAAAATGAGCAAAGAAATATGAATATGAAACTCCGTGGCTCAGAGTATGAGGTCTCGATAGGAAAAGTCTCCTAACCTGCACCTTCCCCTCAAATTTCTGAGTCCCCTGGCACAGCCACACTGGGCGCAGCTGTGCACTGCGCCGCAGGGAGAGGAGTGCTCATCTGTGGTGGCTGAGATGGATGCTGTGCTGTCCACACACTCACACCTTAGAGTACACTAACTTAAAGCTTTCTTCCTTAAGTTACTGTCAAGGATGAATATTACAGTAATATATGTTTTCCTGTTTAATTTAAAAAATCCCCAATATACATAGACATTGGCATCTCATTTCTCACTCCTGAGCATATAATATTCACTCTTGAAACTACATACATGATGGTTTATTTACCTTACTTACTAAAGAGAAAGAGAGTAATGCTGCCCTTTTAACTATGTATCCTATCGTAAGGGGTGACATTGAATTAAGCCCTCCTGTCCAAATTGCTAATTATTCTGGGTATCCCTAACGGAAGCCAGTACATGGTTCATACCAAGTTCATACCAAGCAGAGCCTCTGTGTGCTGCCTCTCGGTGAGCCTACAAATACAAGGAGAAGGTTATGCGAACAGAGAAGGCAATGGGTGAATCTTTCTAGTAATCTTCACCTACATTGCGCACACTCTCTCCTTCTCCCTCCGAACCCTCCAGCTTCCTTCCCCTGCATAGCTGGCTCTAATTAGCAGGATTTGTTAAGACAGCCTGGTTCAATTCCCTCCGAAACAAAAGAATTCTTTTCTCAAACACTGTAATTTTCTTGTCGATATTGAAAGGAGCTGGTGACAGGCTGCTCTAATTATTTTATGAGTTTTTAAAAGACAAATTTGAAAAGTCTAGGGTGTGCTTGTGCAGCAGAAGGTTGTGGCTTATTTTCTGCTTTAAACAATCTTTTACTCCCAAAGAAACTAAGTGCGTTCAGAGGACTCTTGCGCACGCCTTCTCCTCTCAGTGGCTCTCTGTACAGGAAGGAAACACAGAGAGAGCCACACTCTCAGATCATTTCAATGCCCTTCGGGTGCTCAGCTGTAAGGTCTGCATTGTTTTTTGAGAAGCCAAGTGTTCACTGTGTGACACCCTGGGGTCACCCAATCCCATGACATCACCTGTCTGTTTGTTCTCTGTCTGGCAAACATTTGGTGTTTTGGTTTCTTACGCCCATGAGACTTGCCTATCCATTTTCTGAGTCTGCCAAGAGCGTTGAGAGGCGATAGCTGCAGATGGTGGCATAGCTCACTGGGTGGCCAGTGAAAGGGACCAACATGGCTCTTACTTTCAAATGCACAAAACATAAATGTGACTTATCTGTACTTAAAAAGTCACAGAAACTACAACAACTCATATCTCATTTCTGAAGCTTCCTTCCTCATCGTGGAACATTCCAGATTTCTTAGATTTGCCAAGTCAGGGGATCCCAATGTTCACTTAAAAATTTCAATGTTCTGATTTTTAGTTTTCTTCTGATAAATAAATAAATAAATAATGAAGTTATAAGGCAAAGAGTATACGTATATGTGATATGTTTTTATGACATTTGATGTATGAAGAAATGATAGATAACCATGCCTTAACATTTCAGTATTCAGGTATATCAAGTGTCCAGGCCAGTGAAGCAAGGTTCAAGCAGAGAAAACCTTGAGAACAATGTATAAAGACGTGAATAGAGTCTGGAAGGGACCTGGTGAGAAAGGGGAAGGGGAAAGAAAAGGAGGCCCTGGTTGGAAATAACTCTGAAAGGGCTAAGCACTGTTTAACCAATGAAGATTTTAAAACCATGCTAAAACATTCAGGACTAATTTAAAATTGAGGGAATCTACCCGTTCCAGTCTGATTTCTGTCACCACCATAACACCATGAGTGAAAGCAATGTGGAGTGGAAAGGTCTATTATACCTTACTGTACATCCATCACTAAGATGTCATAGCCAGAACCTAGAGCAGAAGCCTAGAGAAGTGCTCATTTCTCACTGGCTCTCTTGGGGTTAGCTGTTCTTGTTACAGAGTTCAAGCGCATCCGCCTAGGGATGGTTCAACCCACAGTGGACAGGACCCACCCACATCAAATGGCAACCAGGCCAATGCCCCACAGACTTGCTCATAGGCCAATCTAATCTGAGCAGTTCCTCAGTTGAAGTTTCCTATTCCCAAGTGACTTCAGTATGTGTCAGGTTGACGATAATTACTACCACACAATACCAGAAAAGGGTGGAAAACAGATAGAAGAGCTGAAAATCAAATGCACAGAGAAATGGTAGTGCAAGTCTGGAAGCAGGGATACATGTAAGAAACACCCAGCCAATGGACAGAAGTAGGGGACCCCTGTGGCTGAACTAGGGAAAAGCTGGAAGAAGCTAAGGAGGAGGGTGAGCCCATAGGAAGACCAGCAGTCTAAAATAACCTGGACCCCTGAGATCTCTCAGACCCTGAGCCACCAAACAGGCAGCACACACCAGCTGGTCTGAGGGCCCCAACATATGTGCGGTGGAGGATTGCCGGATCTGGCCTCACTGAGAGAAGATGCACCTAACCCTTGAGAGACTGGAGGCCCCAGGGAGTGGGGAGGGCTGGCGGTGTGTGCAGGGTGTGGGGACATCCTCTTGGAGAGAGGGGAGGAGGAATGGGATAAGTAACTGTTGGATGGCAGAATGGGAGGGGGATAACGACTGGACTGTAAAAAAGATGAAAGATGGGGACAGGGACTGAAAGGAGAAGCAACAGGTAGGATATGTTGCTTGCCAGCTCACACCCAGGCACACACTCTTATCCAGTCCACGCCAACGACCTCCAATGGTGCCAGCATAGTGGGCAGCAGGCAGAATGTACAAGCCTCACTAGGAACCTATAGGTCAGATGACCACATCTCCTGATACATACAGTCCAGTGACCTCTATGCTATGGGTCCTTCCCAAAGTGCCCCTGCTGATGCGATATAGAAATGAACCTACATGTGGCCCATATTCCTAGATGTCTCATCTAGCTGAGAATATATCTCAGATAAAAGCAATTTCACCTATCAGTGCTAACTCTAGAGGAGTCCACAGAAGGCCCTGAGTTTCTCTTCCCTTCCCTTCCCTTCCCTTCCCTTCCCTTCCCTTCCCTTCCCTTCCCTTCCCTTCCCTTCCCTTCCCTTCCCTTCCCTTCCCTTCCCTCCCCTCCCCTCCCCTCCCCTCCCCTCCCCTCCCCTCCCCTCCCCTCCCCTCCCCTCCCCTCCCCTCCCTCCCTCTCTCCTTTCTCTTCCTTTCTTCCTTCCCTTTCTTTCTTTCTTTCTTTCTTTCTTTCTTTCTTTCTTTCTTTCTTTCTTTCTTTCTTTCTCTTGCTTCTTTCTTTCTTCCTTCCTTTCTCTCTTTCTTTCTTTCTTTCTTTTTTTCTTTCTTTCTTTCTTTCTTTCTTTCTTTCTTTCTTTCTTTCTTTCTTAATAAAACCAATCACTTCTTTTTTTTTTTTGGTTTTTTAGAGACAGGGTTTCTCTGTGTAGCCCTGGCTGTCCTGGAACTCACATTGTAGACCAGGCTGGCCTCAAACTCAGAAATCCACCTGCCTCTGCCTCCCAAGTGCTGGGATTAAAAACAGACAGCATTCTCACACTGTTATAAGACTATCTTGAGTTTGCAGAGAAAATGGAGACAATGATATAAAGGGAAGACATAGAAGTAGGGCCAGACCCAGATAGCCACCTCCTCTGTCTCCTGCAGCTTCCAGCTGTCTCTTGTAGGAAACCCACAAGATCTTGTGGGATCTTGGAGGAGAAAGGCACATTCATTCACTTAAGATGCAGTTGTAAGTGTGAGTGTGTGAGAGTGTGTGCATGTATGTGTGTTCATATGTGTCTCTATGCATGTGTATGAATGTGAGCATGTGTACATGCATGTATGTGAGTATATATGCATGTGTCTGACTTTATGTGTGTGTGTGCATATGCATATGTATGAGTGTGTATGCATATTGTAAGTGTGTATGCACAGGTATGAGTGTATATGTGTGTGTGTGAATATGTATGAGTGTGTATATGCATGTGTATGAATGTGAGCATGTATGCATGCATTTATGTGAGTATATATGCATGTGTCTGAGTGTATATGTGCTTGAGTATGTGTATGCATATGTATGAGTGTGTATGCATATTGTAAGTGTGTATGCACAGGTATGAGTGTATATGTGTGTGTGTGAATATGTATGAGTGTGTATATGCCAGTGTATGAATGTGAGCATGTGTGCATGCATGTATGTGAGTATATATGCATGTGTCTGACTTTATATGTGTGTGAGTGTGCATATGCATATATATGAGTGTGTATGAATATTGTAAGTGTGTATGCACAGGTATGAGTGTATTGTGTGTGTGTGAATATGTATGAGTGTGTATATGCCAGTGTATGAATGTGAGCATGTGTGCATGCATGTATGTGAGTATATATGCATGTGTATGTGTGAGTGTGTATGTATATTGTAAGTGTGTATGCACAGGTATGAGTGTATATGTGTGTGTATGAATATGTATGAGTGTGTATATGCGAGTGTATGAATGTGAGCATGTATGCATGCATGTATGTGAGTATATATGCATGTGTCTGAGTGTATATGTGTGTGAGTGTGTGCATGCATATGTATGTGTGTGCATGCATTGTATGAATGTGTATGCATGTATGTGTATGAATGCAAGCATGTGTATATGCATGAATGTGAATGTAGATGCATGCATATGAGTGTGCGTATGTGTGACTGTGTTTGCACCTGTGTTTATAACACATATAGTCTTAACAGTAACTCATATCGACAGTAGAGAACAGCAAGCAGGCATTCCTCTAAAAGGACAGTGCTCAAGGAGCTTGAATTCCTGGAGAAAGCAGCTGAGCTGAATGGAAGCTCTGAGCTTCCAGTCCCCAAGGCCCACGCCCGCTAACTGCCTCAGGGCGAGTTAAACTGTCCCTCCTTGATGAGATTTTTTAGCTTGCTGTGTTAACCTCACCCTTGCATGCTGTATTCTGCGCGGCTGTGGATAGCAGCAAAGAGGCCCTGATTATGCCTTCTCCCACTAAATGTGCCATAGCCACTTACAAACCCACTTTGCTGCTATTCTTATTCTTGAGGTTTGTTTATTTGCTTTTTAAAATACATTGCATTGTCTTACTTTAAAAAAAAAAAACTTCAATAAAAATAATTGCAAGGAGGTGGGAAAGAGATCGATGACCTGTAATTTATATTTCAATAGAGAGACTAAAATAAGCTGCTTTTATTTTTGATTTAGCTTAGAGGATGGTTTTAAAGCCCTCTCTTGACAGCTACTGCAACCCCTATGCTGAAGGAAGAGCTGCTGCAGGAAAACCTCACTCTCCCAAAATATCAATAAAATGAGCAAGAAAAATTAGCTTCACAGCAGGCCACTTTAATGAGACACAGAAGCAAATTGGACAAGGCGGGTAATATGATGCCTTTTGGAATATAATAGAGAATAGAATTAGTAAGTATAAAAGAAGACCCATCAATGTAGAATTCCAACTCCCAGGGTGGGAAGACAATCTTATGCAGCTATAAGAAGAGGGGCAGGCGGGCATGTGGCTACAGGTATGGAAGAGGTACTTTCAGGATGTATTTATGTAGATGGATGCAAATGTGTCCGTTATATTATTCTGTGCAGAATCCAGTGTCCTTTCAGTATTGAAGCCACAGCAAATACATATTATTACTACAACTTAAATTTCCATGACAAATAAAAACAGGGTCTACTCGGCTCTTAAATGCAATCCAACACCCCCCAAGTGGACAAATCAACTCCTTTCAAAGAGATAATACCGTCTCGAGCCTGCCAAAGAGCTTCTTACAGTGAATAGTATCAGTTACACAAAAATTAAGGACATCTTCAGCATCACAAAGATATTTTCAAGTAAGGGAAAATTTAATAAGTTACACAAACTTTTTGCTTTCTCATCTGAGGAAGTGGGGGTACCAGCCATAACCATATACTTTAAAATTGGGCTCGCCTTTTAGAAAATTCCACGAGACATTTTTTTTTAAACCCACTGAGAGAAAACAATATGATCTGAATAAGTATTGTTAGATCCATCATCACTCCAAGGCTCAAACGACATCCGGAGATTCTGGGCTATGTCTGTAAAACTTTATACTGCTATAATAAATTCTCACCACCAATCAGTTCCTCCGAGACAGTTTTTAATAAGTGATGCTTCAAAAGAATCCATCACCACTGTTGTTTGGATATTTTCTCCATAGCATTACGCAACATGACCATGATTTTGTCTCCCACTGCTGGGATGAAACCCAGGGCCTCATGCGTGTGACGAGGTAAGCTGTCTTCTACTCAGCCACTTCCATGGCCATCTTACCACAGTTCATTTGTGTGAGACATAAAGGATTTGTACTCTTCATCTCCTTTAGCCAACATTTAATCATTGCCTACATTCTACATCTGGGATTACACCAGAGATAGATAGTTTTGACTCGAAATGCAGAGCAGAGGGAAGGAGTTGGAACACACTGCTTCCTTCAGGACACCAAGTGTGATCAAGGCAAAAGAACTTCATCAGTTCCTCTCTAGATGCATAGGAAGCACAGATCTGACAGAGGGTGCTCTGCTGTGCTGTCTCCCCACCCCCACTGTGGTCCCAAGGCTGTACACATATCCCCAAGGATTAGGAGCACTGCCTGAGCAAGCTGATGAGGTTAGGCAGTTGTGTGGACCACAGAAAGCATCCTGGGAGAAACAGTGACATAAGCTCTCAAGAGCCATCTGAAGACAACAGAGTTCTCACAGGGCAGCCATGTTTCTAAGATTGTTTCCTGACTCCACAATCTCCTGCTGTGGCTTGCGCCAGGAGTCCCAGAGAAGGGAAGGACAAACATGAAACGAAAAAGGCTATTTTATAAAGCTCATGGGCATTGTGGGAAACAAGACAGGACTCCTCATCAATGCACACACCGGGAGGGAGGATGCGGGGTGGGGTGGGGTAGGGGGAACAGGACCTGAGAAGGAGTAGAGATGGTTCACTCCCTGTGTGCAAGGAGAGCCTAGAAGGGCCGAAGACATATGAGCCACAGCCCTGCTCCCGTGTGAAGAGGATGCAGGACAGAAGGTATGCTTCTCCGGGTAAGGAAAACTGTATTTTACTTTCAGAAGTACACATCAGGAGAAAAGCAGGTTCCACGTGTCCTTTCCAGGTTTGTCACACGACCTTCCTGGCATCCTTCTTACCCTAATACTGTCTCCTGACATATGCACAGGCTTAAATCTGAGAGATGAAACTTGAAAGTTAGTAAATGCCCATAGCAAACAAGAGGCCATGAATTTGCAGGGAGTCAGGAGTGGGGAGGCAGACGCAGGGCGGGGTTGGAGGGAGTTGTGGAGAGGAAAATGTAAATACAGCACTCATATGTGAAATTTAAAAAGAATTAAATCGAACAAACAAAACATCGCTTTGACACACTCAGTAAGTTATGAGGCAACGAAGAAGAGCAAGCAGGACACGGAATCAGTTCACTAGTGTCATCCCTGGGGTTACAGAACGGTGACATCTTAATGCCTGGTGTTGATCCATCAAGGGTGTAGCATAAGGTACTATGGAGGTATGTGACAAATGTCCTCTGTGCCCACACTTATGGGGAAGGATAAAGTGAGTCCTGGAGAGAGGATCAATGCTTCTAAGGTTTTCTAGAGAGGAATAAATGTCCAGGGAGAGAGAGAGAAAGAAGACTTCATTGGCACAGCAAGAGAATAGAGCAGTGGGTGGAGGGGGTAGGTGGTTGCTGGAGAAGCATGTGAGTGCCTGGGTATGTGTGTGTGCATGTGTGTGCCTGTGTGCATGTGTGTGCCTGTGTGCATGTATAGGTGCATGCACATACATGTGTGTTTGCGTGTGTGTACATATAAATACGGCCAGTGATAGGAAAGTGGAACAAAATCTTGGCCCCAGATTCCTACTGTAGGCTGTGATGGCTAAGACAGTCAACTTGACATCATCGAGAACAGTTTAGGAGACAAAGCTCTAGGCACGCGTGTTGAGGAAGCGGTCTACATTGAGTTGACTGAAGTGTCAAGAGTCATTGTAAATATGAGTGGCACTTTCCTAAGGGCTGGGATCCCAGGATGGTGAGAAAGAAAGCAAGAAGAGCACAAGTGTTTACCACTTTCTGCTTCCTGGCTGAGTGTGACCAGCTTCCTCACACTCAAGAGGGAGGTGCAGACCTCCCACCATAGTGGACATTCAAACTGGGAGGCAAAACAATCCCCTCTTTGCTGAGACATTTCCATCAGTGATTTTTGTCACAGAAATGGGAAGAGAAACTAATGTATAGGCTGTACCGAATTTGGACTTAAGAAGTCCTAAAGAGGCTGTCAAGGTTTGAATATAAGGGCTAGGGGCCTTGAATTTGGTCCCCAGTTGGTGGCACTGTGTGAGGAGTTTGTAGATGTTTCAGGAAGTTGAGCCTGGCCCAGAGGAAAGATGCTGCTGGGGACAGGTGCTGGGTGGCTCAGCTTCCTGTCCTGCCTGAATCAGCTCCCTGCTCTCCTGAGACATCGCAGAGTCCTAGGTCCTCCCAGAACCATCTCTGTTGTCGGGGCCCTCCCTGCCTGAGTAGCAAACCTTTCCTCCTGTTGCTGACAGTAAGGAAGAAAGCGAGCAGTACAGAGTCACAGAAGGATTCAGGCAATGAGGTGAGATGGTCACACTCCGTTTAGATGCGTTCGGTCTGAAGAGATAAAAGGGGACGGGACAGGCAAAGTCTGCAAAGATCACAGTTCACAGAAACAGCCTGGAGCTTCCCTCCTGGCAGGAAGAAGGAAAGCATCCCATGGGGAAGGTTTCAGGGGTCGCTACCATCTGTACTGCAAAGGGAACAGGTAGCTCTAAACACAGAAATCTCAACCCAAATGAATTAGGAAGGTGTGAATACGTCCAGTGGATGCAGTAATGTATGCCACCTAGCATGTTGCTGTTCCCGCTGGAAGAAGCGCTCCCTCGTTCAAGGTAGGCTGAGACCCACAGAACTCCCAAATAATTCACAAGACTCCAGAGGCTGTATAGCAGTCAACAGTCACTGGTGGGAGGAGACTCCCCCAAGACAATGATGCTGGCAAGCCTCCTAGGGAACTGTATGGATGACGCTTTCCAAGTCCTCATTCTTGCCTGAGTAAGCTTCCTGGTGATGTCACTACCCAAATCCGATGCTCCTGTCAGGGACCCCCCCATAAACTGATCACTTCCTACACTCCCACAAGCCAGATGCACTTGGAATTGTTTCTTTGGTCTGTTAGTGATGTTCTACATGAGGCGGATGCATCTGTCCGTATCTCTTGAGGGAAAGTCACTCAGCACCATGGAAATAGTATTTTCCCAAAAGCATGAGAAATTTCATCAAGTTTGAGAGAAAGGGATTCTCCATCTTCATTCCCAAGCCCCCCACAGGACTTTTATTAAAAGCACAATAGGAGTCTTAATAAAAATTAGGGGCTTCCTTGTGAAGCCTCGATTTATATTTTAATTTGCTATAGCAGTTATTAAAGAAACTAAGCATGAAAGAGAAGATGAGAGAGATGGTGTGTGAGAGAGAACAAGACGGGGAGAGGGAGAGAGACAGAGAGAGGGAGAGAAAGACAGAGATAGAGAAAGAAAGAGAGAAGGAGAGACAGGAGAAAGAGAAGGAGAGAGAGGAAAAGAGACAGATAGACAGAGACGGAGACAGAGACAGAGACAGGCAGGAGCCTGTGGTCTTCACAGTCATGCCTAGATGCTGTCTGCCTCCTGCTTTCCCCTCCCCTCAGCCATCACCCAGCCCACATTCTCACACATGCACACACTTGAGTTTTGAGCCATAAATCTTGCCGAGTCTGTCAACTGACAGCCTAATAACATGAAAGGGGGATCTGCAAACAAGATGGTCTCGAGCCGCTGCTCATGACCCTGAACAAATCAGAGCAGAGCTCCCTTTGCAGCTGAAAGTCGCCCCTTTAATCACGTAACTGGGTGCATTGAAGTGACACTTAGAAAGAAACCCAGAGGTCTCCGTCTTCTTGCTCTCCGCGGTTTCATTTACTCTATCCCTAACAATTAAGTTGAGCTTGTCATATTTCGAGACCTAATCAAAGTATAAATGAGGGGCAGCTGATAAGCCGGCCTTCTCTTCTTGGATTCGTTATTTGCAAGGAATGCAATCTTTCCCAGCTTTCTACCTGGGAACCATTGGGAAGTATTCAAATGGCAACATGGAGAGGTTAAGAGCTATGGCAGTGGTTATCAATCTTGGCTGTACAGAGGATGAATCATTGCCACTGGACATCTGTTGTTAGGACAGAGGGGCATTTTAATATTTCAGTACAGATTCTGAGCACAAAAGCAACCATACTGACCAGAACTTCTGAGTGTGTAACCTGGGATATTTATAAATATCGGAAGTTTAGCAGCCATTAAGAATAAGAAAGTATCCTTACAAATTATCCACATTCTACTGGCTGCACCAAACAGTGCTTCAGAAAACATAGGGACTGTCTAGGTAAGGAGGGTGACTCTCATGTAGATATGAGGGAAATAACATGCCCTCTTAAGTGAGAATCCGGTGAAGTGGGACTCTGACTTCTACGTTTTAATAAGTGTGAGTTTATTAGATTTAAGATGTGTATCTATTCATAGTTATATATTCATACATATGTGTGTGAGCCTGCATGAGTTCATATTCATACAGGTGTGTGTGTGTGTGTGTGTGAACCTGCATGAGTTCATATTCACACAGGTGTGTGTGTGTGAACCTGCATGAGTTCATATTCACACAGGGGTGTGTGTGAACCTGCATGAGTTCATATTCATACAGGTGTGTGTGTGTGTGTGTGAACCTGCATGAGTACATATTCACACAGGTGTGTGTGTATGTGTGAACCTGCATGAGTTCATATTCACACAGGGGTGTGAGTATGTGGTGTGTGTGTGTGTGTGTGTGTGTGTGAACCTGCATGAGTACATATTCACACAGGTATGTGTTTGTGTGTGTGTGTGTATGTGTGTGTGAACCTGCATGAGTTCATATTCAAACAGGGGTGTGAGTATGTGTGTGTGAACCTGCATGAGTTCATATTCACACAGGTATGTCTGTGTGTGTGTGTGTGAACCTGCATGAGAACATATTCATACAGGTGTGTGTGTGTGTGTGTGTGTGTGTGTGTGAACCTGTATGAGTACATAGTCATACAGGTGTGTGTGAGTGGGGGATCAACCTGTATGAGTACATATTCATACAGGTGTGTGTGTGTGTGTGTGTGTGTGTGTGTGTGTGTGTGTGTGTGTGAACCTGTATGAGTACATAGTCATACAGGTGTGTGTGTGAACCTGCATGAGTACATAGTCATATAGGTGTGTGTGTGTGTGTGTGTGTGTATGTGAACCTGTATGAGTTCATATTCATACAGGTGTGTGTGTGTGTGTGAACCTGGATGAGTTCATAGTCATACAGGTGTGTGTGTGTGTGTGTGTGTGTGTGTGTGTGTGTGTGTGTGAACCTGCATGAGTACATATTCATACAGGTGTGTGTGTGTGTGTGTGTGTGTGTGTGTGTGTGTGTGTGTGTGCGCACGCAAAAGCAAGAGAAGATAGAAGAGGGCATCTGATCCTCTGGAACCAGAGTTACAGGTGGTTTAATACAGGTCCTCTGAAGGAGCACCCAGTGCTCTTAGCCACTGAGCCATCGCTCCAGCCAGATACACCACGTTTTGAGAGCTACGCTGAAACCTTAACAGAGATATGACTTCCTCTCTCACCATGTCAACTCCAGATGACATTATCATTATTTAGGGTGACAAGGAGTCCCTGAAGTTTTCACTGGGACCATACCAGTTACTATTGCAAATACAGGAAGAAAGAAGAGCAAGGAGGAGAAAGAAACAGCACAAAGAAAACTCAGAGAGAGGCTGTTTCTTGCCTTGAGAGAGGTTTCTCAGTGAGCAAAACCACTAAACATTTATGTTAGATTTCTGCTTCTATAACAAATGCCCAACCTGAACCTCTTTATAAGCTGACATCTCCTCACCCCAGATAAGGAGCACAGCAAGCGGCCTGGAGAGATGGGTCAGTGTTACGAGCATTGATTGTTCTTCTAGAGGTCCTGAGTTCAATTCCCAGCAAGAACATGGTGGCTCACAACCATATGTAATAGAATCCTATGCCCTTTTCTGGTGTGTCTGAAGACAGCTACAGTGTACTCATTCATATACATAAAATAAATCTTTATTTTAAAAAGGGGAGCCCACAACAGACCAAGGCACAGATACTACCAGCAGATCAAATGGGTTTATTGGAGTCATTTTCAGGATCAAAAATGACTCAGTGACAGTTGCATCACCAAAGCTCACCCCATCGTGCATGACAGTCACCCTGTGGACTAAGACCTTGGAATCTCATTATCCCACTCATTCACTCGGGGACTACAGCAAGGGGAGGACTGACTGTTAGCATCATCCCATTTTTCAGCTGAGGGAAGTGAGGTAAGCCAGAGGTTAAGTAACTTGCTAAAAGACCCATAACTGGCTAATTGAGCATTAAAGCAAATTAGTTCCAAAGACCCCTTTTAACCACCGCACTGTTGTATAGAGGGTCACCCAGAAAAGTCATCGTGAAGACCCTACTAAAATACTGGTGTGGTATTTCCTTGAATCCACTGTGATACTTCCTCCTGGCTGCCTAAATGAATGATCCAGAGCCACGCGTGTCTGAGCAACCTAGAAACAAACGCCGAGCTTCATGTCGCTGTGGTTTTCCTCCTCGAAGACCCCAGGGTTTGGACTCACCACGAAGCTTCTATTTTCATGTTTAAGAATTGTTTCTATATTAGGGAACTCACTTTCTTCAACTCCTTTTCCCGAATGCATGCTGGGGAGCGGGGGGTGGGGTGGGGGGGCTCTTCAGATGCTGTTCATCCAGATAATGGTGTACAGTTTCAGCTGGAAAGCTAAACAATAGGTCCGATTTTCATTATTCGCTTGGGACAATAAAATTAATAACCTCAGCAGGGTCACCAGGCTCCTGTCACACCAGTCACCTAAGCTTTTCCTCTCAAAAGACACACTGCTATAATTGACCCAGGACTACGTTCTAATTTGTGTGTCCCCACGGGATCCATGCCAGAACACCAGATTAAAACCAACCCTGAAGAGCTTTACCATTTGTCTCAAGGGTAAACGTGGGGTTTAATTTTACAAATGGTGCAGGGTTCCCACTAAATACTGGGGCAGTCTAAGACAAGGCTACAGTACCGAAAAGTCTACCTTGAGATTTTAGTCATCAATCAATGGCACTGAGTGTTGCCATCACTCAGAGCTATGGTGATAGTGTCTTTATGGAAGGCCCAGCTTCAAATATTATGCCATCTTCAGATCAAACCAGGGGACAGTATGGTCACCATAGGTTATCCAGACAAGAGCTCTGTATGATAAGAGTCAGCTGATGGCTAAACACAGAAAGTGGGTGTAACAAATGATCATTTTAATACAGATTCAATTTGCTCTGTCTCTCTGTGTGTGCACTTGAACACACACACGTGTTAGTTGGTACATGTACACATGTAAGTGCATATACGTGGACAACAGGAGTCAACCTCAGAAACTCTCTACTTCTTTCTTTCTTTCTTTCTTTCTTTCTTTCTTTCTTTCTTTCTTTCTTTCTTTCTTTCTTTCTTTCTTCCTTGTGACATCCCCTCGCCCTCCCAGCCCCCACCCTTGAGTGGGAGTTCTTCTTCTCTGGGGCTTGCTCATTCAGCTCATGTAGCCAGCTACCCCTGAGGTCACATCCTGTCTCTTTCCACAGTGTTGGAGTCACAAATGTCTCACAACACCTGGCTCTTCTAGGTACTGAACTGGAGTTTCCATGCTTGCATGCTGAGCACTTTACAAACGGAGCCATCTCCCTAGACCTCATTTGTGCTTCCCTAGTGAAAACAGTTAGAAATACAGAGTTGCGGCACAAGGACAGTATGGTAAAAGGTGCTGTGTGCAAGAATTTAGAGAAGTAGTTAGAATGACTGTCCCAGTCAGAAGGGGTGGCCCCTATGTTTCTTTCAGACATGTTGTGAGCCAGAATGTACATGCCTTCCTCTTTGTGCTGTTGTCTTTTCTGAGACAGCGTCTCTCTATGCAGCCCTGCTCTCCAGCTTGCTGTGCAGAGCAGGCTAGCTGTGAACTTGTAACACGCCCTTGCGTCTGCCTTCTGAGGTCTGGTATTACAGGTGTCAGACATTTTCACACATCAATCACTGATGTTTGAAGTTGCTGGTTACTTAAAAGATATGAAGGCATTGAGTAGACCAGACTTGATCTACCAAAACTTTTGTTTTAAAGAACAACAACAAAACAAACAAACACCGGGCATACTACTTTTAAAAGTCTTGCTTTCCTTGCAAGAAACATGTGTAAAACAATTAAATTATTTTGAAGCTATATGCACAGCTACTGTCCCAAACATTCCCCTATGAAACAGTTCTCATCTATGACAAATGGGGGCACACTGAGAGAGATAAAGTGTCCCTCTAATATCTTTAGCTGGTTTCTCTATCCAAGTGTGTGTATCTTCAAATGTTTGCCCACACTGAATTCCTTTGTAAAAGGCTCGTGACAAAGGAGAATTAAAGGACTACCTCAGAACATACCACCGCAAAAATAGAATTTAATAAAAATCAAAATGCAACAAGTAAGAATTACACTCTACAAAGAAAAATAATTTAGCAAAAGTGGTTTTTTAAAATACACACACACACACACACACACACACACAAACACACACATGCCTTAGTCAGCTCAATGGTTGGGCCACTCCCACCCTTCCATGTTGCTAACGCCTCCCCTCTGATACTTCTTAGTCATTGCTTACTAAAATCTATATTCTATCGCTGCTACCCCAGACCCAATGGGGGGGGGCACTCTTCCCGGATCTTACATGATTGTTTGCTCTCAATCCTGCATCTTATTCCTTTTCTGGCAATGGTGATTCTCTTTCTCCCTCAATCTCCTTACCCTCAAATCCTCAAGTCCCACCTCTGTTTCTCTCTCTGCCCAGTCATTGGCTGCTGGCAACTTTATTTACCAATCAAAGCCAACTGAAGACAGGAACCTTTAGCATGTTGCATGCAGACATGTGGGTTCCTGTTTAATTTGGGAAGCCAAATCAACACAAGTATCATTAGAACCAATCCACCACACACACACACACGTGTGTGTGTGTGTGTGTGTGTGTGTGTGTGTGTGTGTGTGTGTATGTATACATACATTTAAACATTTATACATATACAATATTAGGGTGCTCTTAAGTCTAAACCTTATCAAGGATGTAAAATATAGCTGATGAATGGTGTTTAAACGACGAACCAAATCAATATTTAATGATGTCAAACTCAGTTTACATAACTGAACAGTATCTAGAAAACATAAAAAGAACTAAAGGCAAAGAAGTAGGTTTATATTATTAATTTTTTTGGTCACAGAAAGTATGCCCTGCTAAGTTCATTTAACCATGAGCTGAGGATTCTGCCTGTTGGCTGAAATAATTATCAGTAATCATTTAAGGAGAGAAGAGGGTCCATTTTCCTCCATAGCTCTAGAACACCAGTCAAAAGCCTTCTTTGTCTCTTTTCATGACTCAGGCTTCAAAAGCATAAACAAGTTATCAAATGAAACCAGAGCCAAACAGAAATAATTGAGATTGCTGGCTCTCTTGTCAGGTATGTGTTTGTCTGTCTGTCTGTCTGTTCATCTCTCTCTCTCTCTTCATATCTCTCTCTCTCTCTCTCTCTCTCTCTCCCCCCCCTCTGTCTGTCTCTCTCTGTCTGTCTGTCTGTCCATGTCTCTGTGTCTGTGCCTCTGTCTGTCTCCCTGTGTCTCTGTATCTCTCCCTCTCCATGTTGCCCACTCCCTCTCACTGTATTTTATATCTGGAAAGATCTCTGACAAGTAAGTCCACATTTGGAAGGTATGGTTCCTAGGGTAGCATTTTGTGAGGTTGTAGAAGTTTTTTAGATTTTGGCCTGATGGCCTGAGGAAGCATAAGGTTAAGATAAAAATATAACTCCTTACAAATTACAAAAATTATTTCATTATAACTTTGTGTATAATGGGCTAGTGGGAAGCTTCAGAGGGTTATAGAAGCTTTCCTGCCAATCCTGATTACCCGGGTTCTATCTTCAGGACCCATATGGTGAAGAGCAAACCAACTTATGCAAGTTGTTCTATGACTGCTATAAGCACACACACACACACACACATACACACACACTACCACACATTCACACAAACATGGATATACACACTCAAACACACTTTCACAAAACACACTCATACAAACACTCACATGTACACACATGCATACACACTCACTGACAGGCATGTACAAGAACACATACACTCAAACACACACTCAACACATGCTCACAGAAGATGAGGAGGAGGAAGAAGAGGAGGAGAGGGAGGGAGAGGAAGAGGAGGAGGAGGAGGAGGCACACAGTAAGTTTGAACTTTTACCCTGGAAACTGACCTTATTGTTGGAGTCCCCATTTGGAGTTCATTTCACCAAAATGCCCATTAAATAGTGAGTACTTGTGAATCAGTCCACTGTGTAAACAGCTTCCTTGTAGTTCAGCTTCCTGCCTACCAATCCTGCTTAAGCTTATGGTACTAAGGACAACCGCTCTGTTCACTCTTTACTTAGTCCTACCTTTAAATGTATACATCTCTACCTACTATGCACCATCAGCAGTTTCCTAAAAACATCCTGTGCCTACGGTCCCCTCCTCTTTCCGCAAGATTCATAATGGGACCTTCCTTCTTGAGCTGCAGTGGCAATCGAGAGCCAGAAATGGAGAGAGCCCAGAAGAGTTCCTGGGGTAGAACACTCAAAGCATATGAGTGACTAATATGAGTTACTACTCTTGTCTCTGTGCATTTCACAGAGTCCACTGAACGCAGAGCTTACTCCCACAAGGCATCAATGAAGAGACAGCATCCTTATCCTTGGAGGGCTGAAAGGTCAGAGAGGAAGAACGAGGCACAGAGTAACATAGCAACAGCGTAGTCCTGCAGAAGTCTTTGCCCCAAACAGACCACTGCCCAGAGGGGATGCATGCAAACTTGGCCATTTTGAATGCTGAGATGATCAGCTTTAACTGTCAACTTTACACAACTGACAATCACCTTGGAAGAGAGTCTCTGAGGGATTAGCTAGGTTATAGTAGTTAGCAGACACATCCATGGGAGGTTGTGTTGACTGCATGGATTTGGATTTCAGATACAACCTGAAGGTATGTGATGCCACTCACTGGTTTGGCCCTGGACTATATAGGGGAGGAGAAAGCTACTTAAGCAATGGGTATCCCTGTCATAATCTTCTCTCTGCTTCTGACTTTGGATGTGACAAGTTGCTTCAGGCTCTGGTCATGATCCCCCAACCCCCACCCCTGTAACAGACTGTAACCTTGAACACAAGCTAACATGAAGCTCTGTCCTCTAAGCTGTTATTTGCTGGGTGCTTATCACAGTAACAAAAACAAGAGCAGGAAAAATTGATACAATAAGTTACTAGTCAATTGGGACGAGGACTTGGTTGGTTGGTAGAGTGCTTAGCTAGTATGAAAGGAGCCTTAGATTGAATCCCCAATAGCACATACAAGGTTTGGTGATATATATCTGTAATGTGAGCACTCAGGAGGTAGAGATAGGACAATTAGGAATTCAGGAATGTCCTTGGATATTCATCAAGTTCAATGCCAGTCTGGGCTGCATATAACCCTGCTTCAAAAATATAACAGAAGAAAACAAACTCACCACTTACAAATCAATGGATGGCACAACTACACAACCTCTTGTGAATGCTGTCCACCACGTTTTTATGAATAACACCCATTAAAACACAGTGAAGAGATTTCAGCAAATGGCAAATGAAAGGGGAAAGGTGTGGGTAGACCCTAAAGGACATCATTCACAGGACCTAGGTCATAACTCAGGGAGATGCCTGTGCCAGACATCCTGAGTAAGGGAGGCCCATTTGTAGCTTCGGGCTTATTTAATAACATTAGGTGGGAATGCTTAAGTATACACAAGAAACACCAGCGGCATAAATCAGACACCAATCCACATATTTCAAAATCAAAGCTGTAAAGCATGATGATTTGTGGAAACAACCTAACAGCTCTCATATATTATCACCCTTTTCTGAGAATACTTAAGCATATTAGTTATCCAAATTAGGATTTTGTTGTTGTTGATGGAGCCAAAGAGAAAAAGAAAAAAAAAAAAACCACATGGGAGTTGGTCTCTCCTCACCTGCAGGATGTTTCCAGAGAAGCAGAGCTCTCACCAGCATTGCTAAAGAATAGATGGCGTGCAGAAATCTAATTCAGTGGAACCATTCTTAATACAGGAATCATTAGGGAAAAATTCCAAACCTTCAGGTTATAATTTCCCTTAGCGTGAGAGTACTTCTACAAAGAACCTAAGAGCATATTCTAATTCTATCATATAAACGTCACCAACAAAAACATTTGCTTTAGTCTTTTCTCCATATATGAGCTGGATCTGTTTTAAGATCTGATCACACTGGTAGGAAATATAAACCCACAGAGCATGTCTGCTCCTTTCTTGTCCGTCATCCTGCCCAATTCTTCTTCCTATCTTCATAGCACTAACAATGTTACTTTATTCTTGCTTGACCTATGACTTCCCCAACTAGCCTGGAAGTTTCATAAACATCAGACAGTGGCTAATGTTTTAGGCAACACTAGAACAGGCTGCCTGTCACGCGGGTGTGACTATCCCTCCCAAGCACAGGGATTTCTTTAGCCTAGAGGAGGGTTAATTAGCAATAAAGAGTTGTTTTAGAGATTAAACAAAACACACAAGAAACTGCTGAACAGTGCCCAGCCCTCCAGAACTTGATTTTTAAATACCATTCACTATTAAGATTATGTGTCTACACTGTGTCCCCACGTATCACACAAGTCTGACACACTGGGAAAGCTTCCTAATAGTTCTTACATTTTGTGATGGAGAAATTGTAAGAAATAGATCCTGCTTCATACTCAGATCTTTTAGAAACGAATGACTTATGTGTGTGCACTCAAGAGATGCCAAAAGAAAAGCAACACAGAACGTCATTGTGTCATAAGGAATACAGGAATCAACACAAATAGAATCAATACAGGAAAATATCTAGGAAAATCCTAGGCTATAGAATCATTAAGACTTGAAAACAGGTCAGATGGTCGAGACACACACCTTTGATCCCAGCACTCAGGACACAGAGGCAGTCAGGGCTCTGTGAGGTTGAGGACACTCTGATCTGTAGAGTGAGTTCCAGGATATACTATACTACGGAGAGACTTTGTCAGAGTAGGTCGAGTTCCTGAGTCAAGAAACTTAAGAGCACATGTGGTCAGCCCCATCTTGAGGATGCCACTCCACAGGTTTTTATTTCTGGTAGCCACAGGTTTTTATTTCTGGTAGCCACAGAAGAGCTGACAGATCTAATAGGAAAAACTACCCCAGAGGTCTTATGCCTTTTTGTCCAGGCTGCTCTTAAACTCCGTATATAGCTGAAGATACCCTTGAACTTCTGGCCCTCCAATGTCCACCTCTTAAGTGCTAGGATTGCGAGGTATGATACTATAGCCAGTGTCCATGGTGTTGGTGACCAAATCCAGGACTCTATGCATGTTGAGCGAGGTCCTCCAACACTCCTAGGAAATATTTAACAGTATATTAATCACTACAGTTGATTGAGGTACCGCGCGGTGGCAAGCTGCCTGGACAGAGGGCAGGGAGGCTGTCCTCTCCCACACCCTTCTGAGCTAGGGATACAAGTCCTAAGTCTAACTGTTAACTGTGATCCACAAAGAGAGTGAGAGAAGCTAATTTGTAGCCAGGAATAAAAAGATTGTATCACAGAAAAGCATCAGTTTGGACAGACAAAGAGACACTTTCTTTGGATCTTCACTTCCTAGCTTGCCTTTACAATGGATTTTTTTGGGGGGTGTGAGTCAGAATTTATCTATATATTAGTTTAAATTTACATCTCTACCCATGACCTCCCACCTATCTCCTGGTTTCATTTCCCTTGCCATTTACAGAACAACTACTGTGGCGATCTTTCTTCAAATCTATTATCACCTGTTCCTTCCATGTCCCTTGGGAATGGACCCTCCTCATTACCACTTACCTAGAGACTGTCTGCTATTTGTTAATGGAGTCTTGTATTGTCTTCTGACATGGGAAAAAAAATCAACCCTGACTTAATTCCATCAAAATTCCATCTTAATGAGCATGGGAAACCCCTGCTTGTGAGATCCGCCATAGCTTAAGGAGAGCCCGATTTTAAATTTAATTTAAACTGGCCTATATTTATATCCGTGCTAGTTCATGGAGTTCTAATGTAAAATCTTTGAGAAAGATCTTTACTACAGAGAAGGGGATGTGCAACTTTTGCCATTCTTATAGATTCTAATGGATTTTAAATCTCCAGGTGGCAGGCTATGAATCTAAGTTCAAAAGAGACACATGTGTGGCCGAAGGGAAGCTTCATCCAATTTCTGCAGGAGAATTACAGATATGATCAGAGCTGGGCCTGACATACGTGGAAGACCTCCCCGCTCTTCTCCGCTGATTTGAGTGCTGCATAGCACACTTGAATGCATGAGGCAAAAACCCAGGGTAACAAGGGTTCCCTGAATGACCCACTGCAGTATTGTTAAGCTCCCCAGCTCACCCCAGTTATCTTTAATCTTTCACATCACAAGGACTACCGCATATGGGATGCATAGGAAAGTAAGCGTCACCAATAACCAACCATATTTACCCAGCACTTCAAGCCAGAAAGATATCAATTCCCAAAGTGAACCATAGCTGATGTTTAGCTCATGAAGAAAAGGAGGACAAAGAGGAGGTAAACAGAAAAAGAAAAATCAAGGAATCCAAGTTTGAATCGCAGTAGGAAACACAAATCCCAGGTGGTGGGAGTCACACAAGGCAGGGCCACAGTAGGACTGCTGCTGGGATCTCACTGCCTGGGAAGCAACAGGGCAGGAGCTGACCCATAGACTTGTGATGTATGTAACAGAGGGGAAACCCCTGGCAGTCAGAGCAGGTAAGATTTATGAAGCGCTACTGCTGAGGGGTGATGGTGACTCACATGTTGCCTACTATCGGAGTGCATATGTGTTCAGGGAAAGGGGCCTTCCCAAAATTTATCAGGAAACAAAACCACATTAGCTTCGCCAGCCATATTTGATATGGAACCCACCAGAAACACAATCCATGCGGGAAAAACTATCGTACCTTGAAGGTCTACCCTGGACCGCACTGTGCCTCCCCTCATTTTCTGCCACAATAACTTCCCCAAACCCTTGCACCAAAGCTTGTTCTCACTCACTAACAAGGTTTATAAATATTCAGTCAAGGCTCTGTGCTGGCTGGTGGCTTGAAACTGTAAATACTCACCACCCTCAATTTCCCCCAGACCTTCCTCTTCTGGAATATCTGGTGAATATATGACCATCTTCCAAAGGCCCAGAAACAGGGCATTCACCACATCACACGAATCTGCCTTTGCCGCGTAAGTCTGTAGGTCTAAAAGTCTGAAAACTCCCTGGTGTCTGACATACCTGACTTAAGTCATACTCAAGTCCCAAGCACATGGCAGCGTCTTCCTATCCGTATCCTGGTGATAAATGTGTTCTGGTTTTCTTTCTCAGTGCTGGGGATCAAATTCTGGGCTTCCTGCACATGAGGCAAGTGCTCTGCCACTGAGCTACATCCCACCCTAATGGGTGGTTCAAACGCCATAGCTAACACTGCACCAGGTAGGAAGGAAGCATGTGAGAGTTAGCACTGGCCAGCAAGCACTGCTGTGATGGTTCTCAACCTCGGCAGGAGGATGCCCCCTCTGCCATCCAGTTCTTCCTGGAGGGAAACATGAGGCAGCGGTCAACGTGGGACCTCGAGAATCTGGGAAGACAGTCTATCCAAACCCCCGGCTGCACGGGGCCTGCCCTGGCTTCAGCTGTAGGTTTTAGCTCCTCCTCCCAATCCCCTCATTTCATCCTGCAGACAGGCTCACTGTCTGTCCTTTCTTACTGACCCTCTGTACTGTTTCACCACATGAAGATTCTGTGTGAAGAATCATAAAACCAAAACCACCACCCAAAATATTAAGCCAGATAAAGGCAAGTTTGAAAACGGAGAAATATTCCCGTTTGCTGAGCTCATCTGCAGATACATGACTTCTGACGTGGGAAGTTGACTCCTATTTCACAGAAAATGTGTGCTTGAGAAGAGGAAGTCTGGACAATGAGGTAGCCACTCAAACGACCTGTTGCTCTCAGGCTGTCAAGAGGGGAACATGGCTGTGACAGTCTTCATCACAAATGTTTGCTTCTTTTAGACAAAGACTTTTTTAAATTAAGAAACTATAGCCAAAATGGCATCACAATGCAAAGTTAACACTCGGTTTCAAAAACCACGCAGAACTGTAAAATCTCAGGAGTGTGACCCAGAAGCTAGATAATATTTACTGACGAAAGGGGAACATGTGTTCCCAAAGCCCCAGTATGGTTACCTTTAGATACATAAGTATCTATAATTTTGTGGCAAGCAGGTCATCTAACTGTTGATTCATAAAGTCCTGTTAGGTAAGAGAAGATGCCAGAAGCGATGGTTTCGTTCTAGTAGGGAAACAAAGTAATTCTTAGAGTTAGGGATACAGGAGTCTCCTCTTTGGGAACTCCTCCATAACTGTCCTTTCCATAAATGATGGCAATGTGACAAGATGGGACAAAGGCAGCTTAGCCACCTTTCTTCTGGGAAACCATTAAGCACCAGCGCGCATGTCAGTAACTCCGGTGGAACTTCCTCTGGCCTCCATGGATCAGATTACATCTGGAGCCACTGCAGGTATCAGCGGGCTCTTAGACAGACAGGGTTTCTGTGTCACCCATTTGAGGCCAGCCCTTGTCCTTCATATGTCACTAAGAAACACACTTTAGGAATGAGATTATGACAAACTATCACATCCTAAAACTTCACATAAAGACGCACTAAAATGCACCAGAAGCCATTAATTATGGTGTAACAATCTTGTGTTGGGCAGGGGATTGCTTGTTTTGTTTTTTTGTTTTTTGTTTTTTTGTCATCTCGGTGACCCCTGCTTTGTCCATTCCTGAGCTGGCGGTTGAGCTGCTGTGACTCTCTGGAGTTTCTTTACTATTTGGAAAGCTGGTCCTCTGGGACACTAATGTCACACCAACTGCCCCATGCCCAAGGAGACTTTGCCTTCTGGCTGACTCTGCTGATGAGGTTTCCCATCTCAGTGTTTTCCTTGAGTCTCTGGACCATTCCCTGCTTCCAAATGCTAGCTAGTTGGAGCCTGACAAGCTCTGTTCCTGCAAGGGACCATCTTCCATTACCAATTATGAGCATCTGCACAGAGCTGAGACCTCATCCCTTGTCATTATCGTGGGGACTTGCTCCTGTACACCATTCTCAGCCTTCCCTGGCCCCATGACAATGGGCTTTCCTTGTGTTTGATAATTGTAGGGGACTAGGAACGGTACAAAGGTCTAAATTCTTTGTTTATGATCTGTGTCATGGTCAAGATAAGAAGACGATGAAGAGGAGAGAAAGAAACAAACCCAGAACCTGGCTGTAACTGGCCAAAGAATGTCTGAAACTCTATGATATTGAGACAATTGCAGCTCTGTTATAGAGAACTCAAAGGTTGACTCTGAAGGTAACTGTCATGTAATGGCTGCCAAGAGGCATTTGCAACCAGTGATGATATGCAGTGCCAAGCCAAAAGAGGGCTCACGATCAGTGATCACAGCACATGTCCACAAGGCAGGAAGAATTCCGCTCACAAGGCAAGGGGCTGTTCTCAGTGACTTCTCATTAAAACTGGTTTCAGTGATAGGGCAGATATATTGAACTATCAAGGAAAGGAAGAGACAGGCAACCCTAGCCACACAGACATTTGCAACAGAGAGTATGTATAAAAGCCAGGACCCAGCCACAGCTCTCTGACTCATGGGCATACACTTCCTAAACTATGTAATACCTTTTCAGGGCAACTTGTAATATTAGTAGAAAAATTGGGGCCAAATGACATTGAATTTTATCTCTTTTTCTTATTGAATAAATAAAATAAGAACAATAACAAAGAATACAATCCAAGCCACTAAGATTGTAACAGGAAATCACTTGAAAGCAGGTTGGTTTTGAACTGGGTGCACGATCTTTGAGAGCAAGATATCATGTGCAGTGCTTTTAATGTATCTGGCATCCAATAAATGTTGGTTTGATAGAATTTTATCTTCCTATAGGTTACAGAAAGAAAAGATCTGGAGCAAGCTATCTAACCTAAAACACAGCCATCAAAATTATGACATATCAAAATGTTGCTCTTAAAATCAGAGAAGCACCCTTCTGCCATGCACCTCTGAAAACAATGTGTTCATCACAGGGGGTAGGAGATTGCTGAGCGATGTAGACATGAGTCCCATCACCCTGGTGCTAAAGTTTTTAATTGTAGATGAAGTCACATTCGGCATAGACCCCTGTGAGCCCTTCATAAGCCCAGCAACTCTCCTGCCTCAGAACTTCTTGTAAGGGATGGAACATAGGTACAAATGAAGATCGCCCCACCGTGTAGCCCAGTCTTCCTCTGTATTGCTGCAAGCACCATCACTGTCCTTTTTCATTTATTTCTGTGTGCATCTTAAAGGGAGTCAATGTACAGAATGCAGGCAGGAGAGACGGCTCAAAGCATGCCCATGCAGGAGCACCTGAGCTCAGAACCCCAGCATCCGTGTGAAAGCCCGGCATGGAGGCATTCACCTTTTACCTCCAGGATGTAGATGGGAGATCTCAGGGGCTCCCTGCTCAGAGAGAGACCCTGTCTCAAACAAGGAGGACATCAGAAGTTAGTCTCTGGCCTCTACATGAAGACAAACAGGCACATACATGTGAACACATGCACACACAAGTGGAGAACACATGCTACTAATAGACCCTGAAACACAGTATATCTCTCAAAATTTACGCCTTCATTTTAAAGAACACTCGACGCACACTAGAGCTTGACGCTAAACAGGGATTCACAAAGACTTCAGTGTCCTGTTTCCAACCACAGGTAACAATTAAAAAAAACAATAAACGAACAGAAATAGACCTTCAGTAAGATATCAGCAGGGAGAACTCAATTACCCGACTGAGAAAGTTGTTTGGACATGGCAGCTGAACTCCTCCTTGCTAAGGTCCCGAGGAACCTTCAACAAGTACACAGGTTCAGGACCCCGTGTCCACACTCCATCTGAGCAACTAGGATTAGCAGTGAGTCCTGTCTGCCACCAGCCAGGGTGTGGGTTCATTTAGTCTCAGAGCACACACGGCACCTACAAAAACCACAGGCCACGTGCTCTCCGGAGCTGCCTTCCTAATTTTTCCACATGAAGTGACTCCCATCTCTGAAGCCCACTGCCACGTTTTAGTTGAGATACTTAATGACAACGTCTTTCATTTCTCCTGAGAATTATAATTCATGCTGTAAAATCTCGAAATCTCAGTGTTGGGCTAATCTAGGCAGCAAATGCCCAGGTGTTGACAAGACCATTGTTGAATCTGGGAAGCCTCCTATCATACCTATTTTTGCCTTTCATTGTCTTATTTTTTTTTTAAGAAATTGACTCAAGTGTGGTAATTAAAATACATTACAGTAGGTGCAAGTGAAATTTGGAAAACTGCCAATGTTTGCAACAACTTATAATTTTCTTTTTTCAGAGGAAAAAAGGTAGTTTTGACATCTTTGTGCAAAACAATCACTAACAGTTACTTACAATTTCTGGAAAATCACTGTTTTAATCATGACCTTTCAGCTGTCTTTGATTGAAAAAAAATTGGCCACCTAAGGAAGTAATTCTGTTGGGTCCTCATCTCTCCCCTGATTGATGGACTCATGTGGCTCTCCATGTTCACAATTATAAAGAAAACTATATAAAAGTGGCAGGGCTTAGCTTCCGTCTCATCGGATGAGAATAAGACTGTCCTAATTGACAATAAAAAGGGACTTTCTCTAAGTGACATCTTTGCCATGTACCTGCACAGAAAATCAAACGGGACATTTTTCTCTGATTAAATGTGTATTCTTTCGGTTACCATTCAGTACAACCATTAATTTAGCATCCATTGTGTAAAGGGTCTGATACTGTACTCTGTTGGGGGTGATAGAATGTGCATAAGACAGTTTCTGTATTTAGAGGGTCCATTAGCTGATGAAACACTCAACCAGCTAACATATAAGAAATATGGAGCCCAATCCATTCAACCTGGAGATGTCCTGCCTGCATATACAGTTGCAGCCAAACTGGGTTGGGTTAAGTATGCCGAGAGAAAAATGTATGCGCATTTAATTGGAAATAACATAATTAATATGTATCAGAAGGTGTATATTATGCCGCACCAGAAACCTACCAAAAATATTGGTTCTCCTCAAGAGTTAGCATGTGTGGTTTTTTCAATGAAAATAAAACGAAGCCTCTTCTTCCAAGCCAAAGGCTCCCCACCTACTGCCCAGGCCACAGAAATAGAAGCAGCATTCAGGACTCCATTAGAAGTTTATTGAAGCACCGTGGGGCTGGAAAGCTTTTAGGAGTTCAGCATAAATCATTCAATGCACCAGAGGGGAACAAAAAGGGCTTAAAAAGATTTTTCCCTTTGTATTCAATTTCTATGAGTGATCTCCAATTTACAACCTTATGCTTGACCCAGAAATTGAATTAATCAATACAATTATCTTTTAGAGATCCCCTTTTGTCAACTATAGTAGTTCATGGACCAGAAAGGAAGATTGAAATTTCCCAGATTGCAAACTGGCAGGCAGGATTCAACTCTATTGAAGGGCTGGCATCAGAAACGGGCTGGGATACTGTGTTTTGAAGGGTTACAGAAATCGAGTGATCTTCTACCCCAAACACACAGCAGGTACTCAGTAGTCTGAAATAAATTGTTCGACGTAAAGCAACACTGCAAATATATTTACACGATCCAAACCCTGAATACTAATGAGAAACATCCAATAGAAATCGATAGTAAGTCGTCAGTTTAAAATAAGTAAACTCACATTTCCGGATGTCATAGTCACCGATTTATACAAACTCAGTGTTATGGCTTGACTGTGAAAAGTCCCCCCCCCCCAGGCTCATGCACCGCACTACGCAATGTCCAGTTGGTGGTGCTGTTTCCAGATGCTGTGGACTTGTCAGAGGGCGGGGCCTCTCTGGAGTAAGTGTGTCAGCAAGAGCAACCCTTAGGCTTCACATAACTTATCCTCCACGGGTGTTATTGTTGGTGGTGGTGGTTGGCTGGTTGGTTTGGGTGTTTCAAGACATGGTTTCTCTGTGTATCCCTACTGTCCTGGAACTCGCTCTGTATACCAGGCTGGTCTCGAACTCAGAGACCCTGCCTGTCTCTGCCTCCCGAGGGCTGGGATTCAAGATTCTCACAACTATGACTTCTCCAGCCCAATGCACTTTCTCACTGGGAACTCTTTCATGTTACCAACAAATTCTCAGTACTGCTCTAAGGCCATGGCTGTCGCCAGGAACCTGTGAAGGAGCGGAGACAATACAGATAATTTAGGTACATACAGTACTTTCCCATGAATGGTCAAGCAAATAGAACACAGGGTTCTTTGAATAGTATCTTCATTCTTTGAAAGGTCCATGCATCTATTCAGCATATACTGATCATATCCACCTATGGTTATGTTCATCCAGCTTCCTCTAGCGCCAACACCTCCCTCCAGAGCCATGGTTTTCTTTTCACTGTTATTAATAACTCTGAGTCCAGCCCTCATATGCATGGGTGTGTGGCCATCCACTGGGGTATGAGCACCACCAGGGTGTTTTCTTTCTCTCTCCTCTCTCTCTGTCTCTGTCTCTGTCTCTCTCTGTCTCTCTCTCTGTCTCTCTGTCTCTCTGTCTCTCTGTCTCTGTCTCTCTCTGTCTTCTCTCTCTCTCTCTTTCTCTTCTCTTTCTCTCTCTCTCTCTCTCTCTCTCTCTCTCTCTCTCTCTCTCTCTCTCTCTCTCTCTCTCTCTCTCTCTCTCTCTCTTTCTCTGTGCCATACCCTGGGATATGAGGAACCACCAGGGCTCACTCCCCCTCCCTAGTAGCATCAACTGTCAGTAGCTCCTCCCTTAAGGGAAGAAGGAAGCCCTTGGAAGTCACTGGAAGCCCTTACCAATCCCTGCTGGAGTAACAGTGCCTTGGTCTTGTTCAGGTAATCACAACTGCTGAGAGTTGGTACACATAGTAGCCATATCACACAGGATAAATAATCCCTTATATTACCTGCATTATATTTCCTTTGTGCTTAAAACAAACATCAGTACGTTTAAAACCTCATCCTATTTGCCTAACTAGAAATAAAAATAGCAATTCTGAAATAAAATAATGTAACTCTTTAGTTCATATTTGACCTTTGGCCACACAAAGCCATAAGTTCACCGAATATTTGTCTCTTGATGCTTAACATGTACTTCATTGTATAAATCTTTTTATTAATAACCTTGGTTTGATTTTTATGGACATCTTTTCTACTTGAAAAATGAGAAGTTATTTATTCAGGTCATTGGGTTGTGATCTCTATAATTTAGATTTTGAGTCTTCCCCAAAGATCCATGTGGTTTGAACAACTGGCCTCCACTATGCAGCTTCTGGATGCTGGTGGAGCCTTTTAAAACGATAGTCTACTGGGAGGTCTGCAATTCACTAGAGGGTATATGCTAGTTGAGACAAAAGACCATAGTCTCTTCCTCCTTTTCCATTTGTGTCTTGCCTATGAAGTGACCAGCTTGGCTCTACTTCACATTGCCATCCATTGTCACTATGGACAAGAACCTCGAAAATGCTGAACCAGAACGAACCTTTCTTCTTCCTAAGTTTGTTAGCATACGGGTATTTGTAATAGTAAGAGAAAGCCAAACAATGCCCCAAGACTAATCTTTATTTTCTTTTCCATGAAATCTGAACATGTTTTCTGGTTGTAATTCGGATACTTCTATTTGAAAATGTTTTCTTTCTCAGTGCTCAGATATTTGTGTTTTGCAGAATGAAAAGCACTAGCAAACTCCATGGGAAATCTCTGAGTTCCCCATGAGGTTGGGTATCAGTCTCCTTTACTTATCACTGAGTCCCCAGCATGGTCATATAAGAAAGCTGGTCTGTGCTTCTCTTTATTACATGAAAGCCTAACTGGGGTCACATCAGGGACCAGTAGAGAGAGAAGAACTCATGCTTTCACACACAGAGAACCTCTGTTCTTGGGCAATCAGGAAAGATACTGGATATTTGGTGTTATTGTTAGTGTTAATTTTTCCACTTGACACAATCTAGAGTCATCAAGAAGAGAGTCTCAGGAAGAATTTTCGCAACTAGTTTCCCTGTGAGCATGTCTGAAGTCAGGGTAGATTGCCATGATTGTGTTCATTGATGTGGAAGATCAAAATATCTGCCCACTGAGGGTGGCACCATTCCCTAGGTTTGGTTCCTGAACTATACCAAAGTTCAGAAACTGAACTGAGCACAGACATGTCTGAATTCATTCTCTCTGCTCTGACATGTATATGTCTAGCTGCTTTGCTTCAAGCACCTGCCACATTGACCCCCTGGAGGTGATGGACTGTCTCCCGGGATTGTGAGCTGAAGTAAACTCTCTCTCCCTTACCCTGCTTTTGTCAGGATATTTCACAGCAACAACAGAAAGGAAACTAGAACATTTTAGTAACTTTTGATTGAGGATGAAGGAAGCTGAATAGAAAGAAGAGACCTTACAGATAATATGAGCGGCCCTTCATCCTAACTCCTGCAGAGGAAAGGGGTAAGTGTGGGGTAGGAAATAACAAAGCCCCCTGTTTTGTGGGCTTCCAGCATAAAGAGAATACTGTCTAGTTTCCTTTATTGTGTGTGATGAGACAGCAACGGTACAGACCACTCCATGCAGACCTGAATGGGGAGATAGGGCCACAGGAAAAGATACACGAGGTGGGGGTGGGGTGGGGTGTGCAAGGTCAGAAAGAAGGGGTTGTTTCTTCTTTACCAGAGGTCTGAAGTGCTGACGGTTCCCGAGTGCTGTTATTGGGAGAGCCAATTACCAGCCACAACACAGCCGCTGTGAGTGAGGCCATATGAGACCTGCAGGACAAATGCCTGTGATTGGCGACCCTGCCAGGGCCTGTTCCAGCAGTCCAGAACAAAATCAGCAAGGGCTGAAAACAGGCAGCTCAGTTCACTTTCTCTCCCATCCTTGACAGTTAAACATATCAATATCAACGTCCCAGCACCAAAATGTCGGAGTAATTACTTCCCGACCTACAATTAAAGCGTGCCGCAATTTTCAGTTCTAACAGCCGGCTCTGTCTGAGTCATACATTGAACCAATTAAACTTAGAATCTCAGTGTCTGAACGGGTGACTTCTAATGGAAGGGGCGAAAGCTCGTGCCCTCCACATCCAATCATATCTCTGTTTGGTAAAATCAGGGGGAGTTCAGCTGAAAGACTTGGAAGCCAGCCCATCCCAGCAGATTGCGCTGGGTAGAGATAACGCTAGCCTGTCTAGGTATGATCGGTGCCAATGACTCCGACTAAAATTAGAAGAAAGGAGACAGTACCTTGGCTCAGGCTTATGTTGGAGACAAGACTCTATCTCCTGTTAAAGCCAAATGATGGCAATTCAATCCCTGCCTGCCAGTGGCACCGCCACTGCCTAGCAATCAGACGACGTGCAGCATCCAGCGCACCTAACAAGAGAGGCCATTTCTTAGATTAGTCACTTAGTGGAGTGGATCTCAAGTGCCAGGAACTCAAAGACATACGTGCATGCATTCTCAAAGAAGCAGGTGACTTCCAGGCTGCATGCAGAGTGAAGCAGACACAAGTCCCAGCAGAACCCAGAACCACATTGATTTGTGGCAGGTAAAGGAAATTAGTCCTTTATTAATGTTACTCTGCCAAAGAAAAACCATAATTACAAAACACACTGGCATAGTGACCTCATTCCTTACCCTCAAAACGCCACCCAAAGACCAACAACACTTCTCTCGCATTTCAACAAATATCACTTTGCTCTAATCTCAGATGTGTCATGAGGCACCATGCCATTGTGGAATGAAAACTGGGCCAGGAATCAGGAAATCTGGGCACATTTTTTTTTCTGGATCTGTCATGTATTAACTCTGTAAAATGTACAAAATCTAAGCTCTCTGCATGTTGGTTCCCTGTCCACAAAACCATGATGCAGCCTTGCAGGTCTACAATTTCCGGTAGCTCTTTCAAGCTTGAGAGGCAAGAGTAACTTTGAAATTTTGTATCGTAGTGCATGTTAATAGCAAAGTATCCGCCCATCCCGAGTCTTTGGGCAGCAATGGTTTTCTCCAGCATCTCTGTGGGCAGAAATAGTTTTCTCCAGCATCTCTGTGGGCAGAAATGGTTTTCTCCAGCATCTCTGTGGGCAGAAATGATTTTCTTCAGCATCTTAGCAGTGCCCTGGTTCCTTCGAGAATTTAGACTCTGGGGGCTGACCCTGTTACTCTCTAGAACAGCACAGCCAATGTTCACCTCAGATGCTCACCTCAGACATCTTTTGTTTTAAAAAGCCATATTGGGGACAAGGGAGATTGCTCAGTGCTTGCAGTGGGAGTCTGAGGATCTGAGTTCAGATTCCCAACACCCATGTAAGACTGGGGGTGGTGGTGTACCTGCCACCTCAGCACTGGCAGCACACAGGAGGATCCCTGGCACTTGCTGGCCAGAACAGTGAGCTGCAGGTTCACTGACAGATTGTGTCTCAGAAGGTAAGATAGAAATCAATGGTCAGCCTGCCGCTTCCACATGCACACAAATACGTACATGCACACAAAGAGGGGTGCACACATCCATACATACACACAAAGAAGATGCACACACATGTACAGAAAGAGGGGTGCACACACACACACACATGTACACATTCACACAAAGAGGCATGCACACACATGCACACAGAATCATGCACACACATGTACACAAAGAAGGGTATACCCACATGCACACAAAGAGTCATGTCACACACGTACACAAAGAGGAGTACACACATACATACATGCACACATAGCCCACCACACACACAACAGTTTCTTTCATTTAACACAGGTAAGAGAATCTGCTACTACCCCTAATTCCATATCCCTAGGGCTCTCAAGTGGTGAACCACACTTTGTTTAAATCCTCCTGTTCAAAACACCAACCCATGTCTCAACAGGGACTCAGAAGTCAATCACCATTCAAGGTTTGGAGCTGGCTTCCTCCTTTGATGCCTGTCATGGTGACCTGACTTCTCAGTCTCTGGGTAGTGTTGCACTACGGCAGAACTCTACGAAAGACAACGCCCAGGAAGCTCCGTGAAACGACCCTCCCCCTCCCCTCCCGCTGACAGTGGCTGGAACTCCAGTCTGACTCTTTCACTTACTCGGGGCTTCTGAGCAAGGCCTACAATATTTCTGTTAAATGTCGTTGGTGCGGAATTGTTCTGAGGACCTGACTTGTGAAAGTTATAGACTCTCAAGTCTGGTGAAAATATTTCCAACAACTCAACGCTGCACATTAAGGTGGCAAGAAAATTAGCATATTATCCAGTTTAAAGTTGTAGATGACTTTTAAGGGACAAACAGGCTTTATGATGAAGCATCTACATATGGATTTCAATTATCCTTGGAATTATACTTTATTCTTCTGTTGTACTTAATTAAAATTAAATTTAATGCAGCTATGAAGAAGTGTGTATATGTATATGTATATATATATGTATGTGTATATATATATGTGTATTTGTGTGTATATAGCCTTCACATTATTTCTGTGGTAGTAATATTAATTTTGTTATTTTGTTATCCAAAAGAAAGTTGCAGATGCCTTCAAAATCTAATAGAATCAGTTAATGTATTACTTTTTTTTCTGATTGAAAGAATATGTAAATTATCTTGGCAGATTTCATGTCATGTTAGACAGTCCCCTGTTGCAGAATGAGGTAGTCTAGTTGTATTCTGGTCCACGTAGACATGAATACTAGAGCACCTTTATTCAGTAAAATTCCCTAGCTGTGTGGCTTGAGAAATCAGAGGCCAGCCCTGGACAGTTTAAATGCCCTTAGGAATAAGAAAGTAACACTCTTTCCACATACATTTTACAACTTCTTCAAACATGAAACTTTTCACCATTAATGGTTGGAAAACAAGGTACTGGTCCAAAGTCTCTAGGCTACTCAGTATTGCTGCTAAATTCGCCATGGCCCCTCAGGGCTGTCATTGGCCCCTCAGGGCTGTCATTGGCCCCTCAGGGCTGTCATTAGGTTTGATATAAGGGTTGTTCCCACATCACTGGCATCCTCACTCTGGATTCTGCATGGCTGCTCTGTGCACTGGGAACATCACTTCCTGGGTAGCTCTGGCTAGTGCAAAGATCTCCTCACACATGGTTGGGGGCTAACTAGTGCTGCTTTGCCTCCAGCAAACATTTTTTAACATGGGGTTTAGCATCTACCACAAAACACTCACCTCTTTGTTGGCATTAAACCTTGACCTCCCTATGAAGACTTCTGAAAATTATTGGGGTTCTACAGTCAACATGTATGTTCTTTTCCACTGTCCAAACAAGCAAAAGCTGAATTGCAAATCACTATTCCTGACCTAAAGATAAGACTAGCAACTTACAATAAAGCCACAGAAAATACCCTTGAAGCTCATAGGTTGTGAGGAAGAACCATTTAGCAGCATGGACAAGAGGTCCTTGCTGGTCTGTTGTAGTTTTGCGTTTCCTATTAGACTTCACTGATGATATTCTCTCATCTGTAGCAAACATTTTCCCAGCACTAACAAAGGATGGAGGAGGTGTTCACATGCCCTATTCAAGACATGGATGTCAACGTTGTACTTTTCAGCTTCATGTGCAATTTTGAAATAATTTATGACATGAGTAAATATGGCAGAATTAGCATGGATGGCTACCGAGCACTGTTACCCCTCACCCCACCCCCACAGTGTATTAGTGTCTCACAGAACGCTGATGCAGAGAGTAAAACAATGCTTCTGCATGACTATTAGCTGAGCTGAGGGCCTTTGGATTTCAACAGCTGCCCACTAGTGCCTTTTATTTAGATCTGTTGATTTCTTTCCATCTGGGACAGGTCTTTGGTCTCAGGCTGTTGTGACATTATTAAGACAGTGTCTGGTTAATTAACGCATTTCAATCAATTCTAATTGTCTCATATTTCTTCATGAAAAACTTTACATATAATATATTATAATTCTATATGAGAGGGGGAGAAGAAGAGGGAGAGGAGAGGAGAAGAGAGAGGAGGGGAGGGGAGGGGAGGGGAGGGGAGAGGAGAGGAGAGCAGAGGAGGGGAGGGGAGAGGAGAGGAGAGGAGAGAAGAGGAGAGGAGAGGAGAGGAGAGGAGAGGAGAGGAGAGGAGAGGAGAGGAGAGGAGAGGAGAGGAGAGGAGAGGAGAGGAGAGGAGAGGAGAGGAGAGGAGGGGGGGAATGTACACACACACACACACACACACACACACACACACGCGCGCGCGCGCGCGTGTGTGTGTGTGTGTGTGTGTGTGTGTATGTAAGTTGAAGCTTGATGTCAACAAAGCCATGCACCTTGCACCTTGGATCTTTGAAACAGGGTCTGCTATTGCCCTAAAACTTGCCTGTTAGGCCAGGCTGGCCCACCAGTGAGTCTCGCTGATCTGCAGTTTTCACAAGCACATGCCCCCACACCTGGCTTGTAAAGTGTGTCTGGGGGGCATCGAATACAGGCCCTTGAGCTTGTACAGCAGGCATGCTCCTGACTGAGACATGGCCCCAGCCATGTGTCACACATTATTAACATCTCAGAATCACTTTCCTCCTCCGTGGACCACTGCAGAAGTACATGATGCTGGTGGACCCGGCCTGTGATGCTAACATTTATTGTTTCTTGGGTTCTGCCTGCTAAGTTCTCCACTATAAAAGCACTACCCTCTCATTGTCATTAATACACAGTATTGAGAGATAGAATTTTGTCACTGTGTGAACATAACACTGGTCACTTTTCACCTATCAATTTCATACCTGCTTGATGATCAAGGATGAAACAATTATTACTGTAATAGTTACCAAATATTTACTATCTCTATCATTCCTTCTATTTATGTAGTTTTAAATTGTGCGTGTGTGTGTGTGTGTGTCCCTGTGTGTCTTGATGTGCTGTATCACATGCTTGCAGTGCCCATAAAGTCCAGAAGGGACTGATAAATCCTCTGGGATTGGAATTGCAATCAGAGATGAGATGCCCAGTGTGTGTGCTGGGAATCGAACTTGGGTCACCTGCAAAAGCACCAAGTGTCATGACCTTGGCAACATCTCTCCAGTCCTGCTTCTTCCGCAGACTGGGCAGAGCCCCACTGCTCAAAAGGATTTTCTTTCTGTCCTCACTTACTTATTCAATAACCTTATGGAAATCTAAGCCTGACCTATAGCTGCCACCATTTTCTTGCTCACAGGTCACACGGTATACAGTCAAAGCCATTTCAGGTTGTCTGTGTTCTCTCCAGTCTCTCCTAAGCTTCTGGTAGCTCCGTATTACAAATGCTCAGCTCATATTCCTCAGGTAACCCTCGAATTATCGGTGTCCACAAAGATTCTTGGTTTCTCTTCTTGAGAAATTCTCTTAGGGTTTACTGCTGTGAATTGACATCATGACCAAGGCAACTCTTATAAGGACAACATTTAATTGGGGCTGGCTTACACTTTCAGAGGTTCAGTCCATTATATCAAGGCGGGAACATGGTAGCATCCAGCAGGCATGGTACAGGCAGTGCTGAGAGAGTACATCTTCATCTGAAGGCTGCTAGTGGAAGACTGGCTTCCAGGCAGCTAGGGTAAGGATCTTAATGCCCACACTCACCGTGACACACCTACTCCAACAAGGCCACACCTTCTAATAGTGCCACTCTCTGGGCTGAACATATATGAACCATCACAAGAACAGAGCATGGTATGAAGGTCTAGAGACTAGATATGCTCACCTCTCTCAGGCAGGTATGTCTGCTTCCAGGCTGTCTCTGCAGATAGACCTAGGGCTATAAGTACAGCCACATACACCTCTATGTCTTTATTGGTATTCATAGCTGTGATACATATTCTTTTACCAACCTGTTGGGATAAAATTCAACTCAACAGGGTTCTTTCAAGGCCCCTCCCTTCTTTTTACATTGAGAAAAGGCAGTGTCCACTCACATTTCTACAGCATCTCCAAGTCACTTCCCAAAGCTCTAAATTTCACTATGGTGAAGAGCAGCATCAGTGACCAGTAGTTTGTAAAATGCAGATACAGGAATTAGACTATACGGCTTGATGGATTGTTCAGTTGATGGGCAGTATCAACGATTGAATCTACAACAGCTATGTGTCCAGGGCACAAAGCCTACACGCTTATTCATTTCCCTTTTAACATTAGATTCAAAAATTCAAAATGTGTTTGTTGACACTGACAACTTCTCCATCAATCCCTGGGAACAGAGTGTCCTTTGCTTATTATATTTTCTGTCTCTCTTCATCTCTGCTACCTACTACCTTGTTTGTTCTCCTGGTCCATGGGATTCCACCATGGAAGGATTCTGTAGTGTTCTGAGTCCTTATGTAAGAACCCTGAGGTCATTTTAGATATTGGTCCCACTAAATAACCTAAAACACATCCAATTTTCTTTCATTTAATATGGAAGAGAATTATGGGTCAGAAGACCAAACGGGGTGAAGATTTGCTAGCTAACTAACGTTCCTCCACCGAGTGCAGGTTCCTGTGCCTATTGCTTTCAGCACTGAGGATCCATGAGTTCTGCTCTCCCCTGCGGTATTTTAGCAGAGGCAGCAGAAAGTATCATATGAATGGCTAATTCATGTTTAACTTCTCTCACTGTCCATGGAGATAACATTTAAGAAAAAATTTAAATACAATGTACAAGGGCCTGGGAGAAATCACTCTTAACACAAGTAATAGTTAGTTCTGGTGCACCACTTGAGATACGATGCACAGCAGTCTTTTCTTTAGAACGGCACGAAGCAAGACTTTTCAATGATTTTCCCCCTATAGACAAGATTAAATTGCACCTCATTTATATCTCTAAGATCTTTCCCCATAAAACAAGAAGCGGCGTGCAGGGATGAGTTATTTGCTTAAGTGTCAGTCTTCTGTCAGCCTTTTCCACTCTGAAGTGGAGACCATACATTAATTGATATATTTATCTCAACTGCCAGCACTACACTCAACATATACATTTCCCTGATAAGATTTTGCTAGTAGCTTATTAAAATAACCCCCCCACACCCAGAGCCCGTTCTTACGAGCTACTACCCTAGAAGTATTCAGACATCCAGTATTCATCCTTTTCACCAGAACAGGGGGTGAACTCAGGGAAGACAAACTCCTTGAATAAATGGGCAGATCGTGACAAAAGGATCCAGGCCTTAGTGGGGCTGGAACAGAGGACTGTGGCACCCCGACAGGTGTCACTTCATACAGCAGTGCAGGGGAGTCTCCCTGACACCTATAGGATCTCCCATGCAGGAAAGCCTTCCATCATCTACAGGAAGACCAGCAAGGATGCTGGTAAGGAGCCCAGGCATGCTAATATGTCACTCCAAGAAGCAAAGAAAAGGTGGTAGGCTTAATGGACCCTGGATAATCACGAAAGGTTTTCTGAGATTTTTACCATCAGGGCCAGCAAAGCTGTGGCTTCATTGACATCCATACATCTTTACTAAACCCCCGTGGTTTACACGCAAGCATCCTAGTAATGGGCTCTTCTAAAGTCTGAAAAGAAAAGACATGCTTTGCCCTCCTAGTCTAATCCGTGTCGGGTCAAATCTGTGCATCCAGAACTCTATAGGCTGTGTGTTAGATTTCTGTAACTCTCTAGGGGGCATCACATTGTTTATCCTAAAACATAATATCAGCTGTAAGACACATGTGCATGATACCTGGATCTAATTTGCTCTGTTTGTACTTAAGGTAAAATCAAACACCGCTTTAGCTCTTAAAAATGACAATATCACAGTATCCGAGTCAGTGTCACCCGATTGCTACAGCAGCTCTAGTAGCATTTGCTTTCCCGGCAAAGGAAAATTACCTGTAATGCGTGGTTTAAATAATTACTTTAAAACAAAAGCTTCTTTTCTGCCTTCCTTATTTATCTGTGGAGAGCAACTCAGCAGGGCTGTGGATTTCAATAAAACTGCCTTCAGACTGCTAATGGCGGGGCGTCTGTTAGCCTGGGAAAAGCGATGGCAGTCTGACTCCTGTTCCTAATATTGGGAGTTAGTCCAGACACCTAAGAGCCAGAACTCTGCTGTGCATTTGACTATGTTATCAACACTTTGCTTGCTAATGACGCTAGTGACAGCGTTTCAGTACGACGGGTCAGACAGAAATAGGGAAGCTTATAATTGTGCTCACAGAACCAAAGAAACGTCTTCCTCCCCTCCCCCACCCCCAAATCCCATTTATAAACATATCAGTTGGTGTTAGGCTTCACCATTGGGAATTAGGCATACTTTTCTGCTCAATACTCCACTTGCACCTTAAATGGAGAGCATCCAAAAGCACCTGACATGCTCCTGTTCCCTGAGTGACAACAGAGAGGTTTCCTGTGGCGCGCCTGTGTGCCAGCTACCGAGCAGAAGGTCACACCAGTGATTCCCCATGGCTTTTATTTTCCCCAGAGAAATATAGAGCCAGGCTCACTGCCTGCCAGATATTCCTAACACCACAAAACAGCAGTGTTAAGAGCCCTCCCACCTCTCCTGGTGGAGTAGCCACAGGCAACCGTGCAGAACACCTGTGTCAGCTCCTGTTCCTGGGGGTGCCCTAGGCAAGCACTCACACCTTAGCCAGGGATGCACAGGGCCTCACTCTTCTAACTTGCATGTCTGCCCAAACACGTCTAGGGTGCCGTGGCATCTTGGTTTGGTTTGGCAGATCTGTAGAACATCGCTGTGTTTAACTAAGAGAATAGCTTAAACCTTTCACAAGCTCACAATTTGACAGAAAATATAAGGGGAGGAAAAACTAACAAAAGTGAGTCTTCTCTGTCAGGAAGAGTATTAGCAATGCTGGGTACTATTGCTTCACAGGTTTAACCCAGCCATGCTCAGGGTGGGGGTCCCCTCTTCTGAGATGGATACAGTGATTCCTTCCTCTGCAGCAGCAACAGGTGAGGATAAGATGCCCAGTTGAGGCAGTGAAATTTGTGGTTAGGATATGTGATTAAGAAAGCACCAGAGTATCTAGTAGCGTGGTCTAGGCTGGTACTCATTGCATATAAATGGGTGATGGCTGAGTGGACGGTGGATGAGCATATGTGTGAATAAGTGAATGAATAAACAAAAGAGTTGAGGAGCAAGTGAAGGGATGGGTGAGGGTGTGGACAGAAAAATGAGCAAATGAGTCTCAGTCCTCCCGAAAACAACAATTTGGAAATGATTAAACCCCAAGCAAGTCGATAAACCATGTACTCCTGTACAACAGTGTCTCAGACAGGCACTATGTGGATTTTTAAGATAAATAAATGAATTAACAAAAGAAAGACCAGAGCATGTGCTGGGAGCACAGTTGGTGAAAGACAGTTCTGGTTGAAGCCTGGCATTTTCCTTTGTCATTCACTGTTCCCTGTGACCTTTAATGTCCACATGGAGGTCAGAACTCTGCTGGGTCATAGGACTCCTTCAGCCACACCACCTTTCTCCCACTGTGGAGGCTACTGCCACTGTGAACTTAAAATTCTTTTAGCTTCATACTCTATCTCCACGCAGGTTCCCAAAACTTTTGGGAAAAGGTGTTTCCTTAGTAAGTTCACAGTGTCACCTCAAGCAGAAAGACTCCAGAGCAATTCACTCCCCTTCCTCCCAAAGGAAGTTAACTTAGAAAACAACTACTTTTCCTGATTCCCTTATCTCTGAGAGGTCTGGCTTGAGCTCAGTTATCCTGCGGTGAAAACTTTAATCTCATCAAACCCTACTCAAGGAGCCCATTTCCAGGTGTGTCTTTTATCTCTCCCTGGAAGCTCTTACCTTCACCCGGACCTGTCTGCTTCCCTCCTTATGACTGTACCAGTCTCTCTCTTCCACCTCAACAGTTCCTCCAATGTCCAACAACCTCACATCAACACTCAGTTAATGCATTCACACTCATCCACTCACATCCACACTGAGTGATTCCTCATCCAGCGCACAGCCCAGCCGTACTACACGCTTTTCCAGCGGTACCCTAAGTCTGACAAGTCACAGCTAACTAAGAAGCATGAAGAGTCAGAGTTCTCCAAGGACTGCATGCAGCTCACCTTTCCATTTACGATGCATCATAAATGTATACGAACTACATTCACAGTGACTCAAACGACAAGAAGACACCAGAACCTGAACTGTTTACTCAGCAATCCTCCTTCTAAAGCCATGCACTGTTATCTGTGGGAACCTTCTCTTTTGCCTATGAACAGCCGGAGAATGTGGCTCTTTCATATAGTTCATGATGCATTTCACGTATAACGATCATTTCCTTGTGCGACCCCTCCAAGGCAAATCTGTTCAGCACAGTCTACTGCTAAAGGCTCTTTGAGAATCATGCTAGAAAGACAGACTCGTTTTCAGTGAGAAGCAAAAGAATTGGGGTCATGCCGTTGACTCATTCTAAGAGCTAAATATAAGTAAGTTAGGGACCAAAGAGAACTTTCTGGGTGGAGCATGTTAACAGTGAGCTGGAGGTGACCTTTGCACTGCTGAGAGATAAACTTGAGAAAAGGAGAGTGAAGATGAGTTAAGACTTCAGAGAAGGACGAAGGAGAGAGTTCAATGGTTTCAAACACTGGAGAGGACGCAGGTTCTGTTCCCAGACCTGCATGAAGGTTCACAACTGTCTCTGAGTCCAGATGTCGGGATCCAGCGCCCTCTTCTGGCCTCCGCAGGCACTGCATGCACATAGTGCACAGACATACATGCAGGAAACATACACACACACATAAAATACATCTAAGTAAATCTTTAAAAAAATAAAACCTTAGAGAGATATTGTATAAAGTAAGAACCAAGATTAAAATAAAATTATTTGAGATGAGGAGTTCTGAGTCTTTGAACAATGGAGGTAATTTCTATCAAAAAGGGAGAAACAAAACATACTTCAAGGGTAGAATCTAGCACCCACGTAACCAGAGGATGTAGGACTGAGGCACTGACACTAAAAGGGGACAGACAACTTTCTTAAATATCTGGTCAAGACAGGTTTGAATCACTCCAGACCAATCACAGCTGAGAGACTGTGTTCAGCAGGAATAACACAAAGAATAAATGTTAACTCTCCTACCCACTTCTCTGTTTAACCCTCACAGTGATTTTAACTCTTCCTACCAAGGAATTTTTAAAACTAGAGGATTTAAGAATTTTGAGGAAAGAAAATAAAACGAAATAGTCCTATGTATGTACACATGCATTTCAGTATGTGAGAAAAATATTTATAAATAAAATAAAATAAAATAAAAATAAATAGTCATATGTATGTACACATGTATTTCAGTATGTGGGAAAAATATTTATGCTTATATCTATGTAACCAAAATCTAAGACTTATATAATTTATTTATAATCTGTAATCATTTTTAAGTATATTTCACTATGTGAGGAAATTTTATATTTATATCTCTCTATATATAATAGAAATCTAGGACTCACATAATTATAATTTGAAATCATTTCTTACTATACTGATTTTAAATTTTTGGAAAATCCCTGTTGAAGTCTTTTTGATGGCTGAGGACTGATCGCAGAGAGAAGGCACACCCCTCAATTACCTTTCCTCATCACCTTGATTCATCGCAGGAGAGGAGAGATAATGGCAGGAATTATTCTGCTTTCCAAATCTCCATAACACTGTCTCCAAGCTAACAATTTTTCTGAAAACATGCATGGATATTTTCCTCTGTTATTTACCTGAAATAATAGCCTTTGTTCCTCATTTGCCAAATCAACAGTTGTGACTAAGAAAGGCAGTTCCTTCACGCAATGTCTGTTTCTCACTGTGGACACAATAGCTTAACAAAAGCAAAAGAAATTATAGAGACAAAACCAACCCTGCGCATTTGGCATGTTTGATCATCTGCTGGTAAATACAGATTAGCAACCTTTACTACCCAGCTGGTAAACTTCAGGGTGGCTTCCACAATCCATGCTTTCTAATTCCTGCTAAACTATGTACTTATTTAAAAAGGTAAAACTACCCCATTTTTCCTGTTCATAAAGTCATATAGATCACATGTCAATTATAGTGAAACCATAATGCTAATTTTCAAACAGACCCCCCTTTTCGAATAAAATATAAAATTCAAAAGCTTTTATGAGTTTCCACAAAACTCTTCAGCTTGAATTGAAACTATAAATGGTACGCAAATGTAAATTTCAGATGTGCACAGCAATTAATCAGATGCTCACAGTTTTAAACATTATTTATCATAGCTAAAGTTTCTTTTATAAAACAAGTCATATATAGAAAAAATATTGTGGCTCAAACTCCAAAGAATTCTCTGCATTAAAGACACAGAAATGAAGATCATACTCAGAGCTCTGACAAGACAATGTCACCCTTATCAGCACTAGCCTGAGTCTGTTTTCACACTATTTATACACTATTTATAAGAACATTTTAAAGTGATGCATACTGCCTGGTGCATGTGCTAAATGTGTGCAGCATAAGAGAGTTCCTGTCCACTGAAGCCTCTTTAGTTCTACATGAGAGTCCTTACTTGGTGAGAGTCACAGTCCCCGCGTGCTGCTAGCTGTGTGAGGACATGTCACTGTCCTGGCCAGTCCTGCACTTTCCTGCCCTGTCCTCAACTCTACACCAACACTCCAAGCACAGAACCACCTCTGCTCTGTCTAGTAAGGTGCAGCTTCCCTGTGGGCCTGATGCCTTCTCTCCTCTCGGGCTATGCTCTGTTTGTTTTAAATCAGAGGATTACCCTAGGCAGTGCAATCTCCCTTCATTTTGTTCCTGTTTTATTTTCCTACTTAGTACTCATCCCATATATGTGTGTACACACACATACACACACGTATATATGTATATATATACATATATATACATATACACACATATACATATACACATATACACACATATACATATACACATATACACACATATACATATACACATATACACACATATACACATATACACATATACACACATATACATATACACATATACACACATATACATATACACATTTACACACACACACATATACACATATACACACATATACATATACACATATACACACATATACATATACATATATACACACATATACATATATATACATATACACACATATACATATACACATTTACACACATATACATATACACATATACACACATATACATATACACATTTACACACACACACATATACACATATACAAACATACACAGATACATAGATGATACATAAGATACATAAATAATAAAAAATAATGTATTATATTTCAATATATTATTTAATATATTTAATGTATATTATTTATATTTTTAATGTGTATTATTTTATATATTTACTACATATTAGCTTTTCACTTGTATTTCTGTAAAATAGCTTTTTCTTAATCTTAACTGATAGAAACATCATCTTTTTTATCTAAAACTTCTCTAACCAACCAAACCTTGATAAAATATGGTGTCCCCAAACAAAAGCTCTTGATTTCTTCAAATATCAGCACAATCTGAGGTGAGATGCATTTGCTACATTCCATATAAAACTATAAGCCGGGACGGTGCCATGCATGATGCTTGGGCACAGAGCTCGGTGTGCAGCTCGGTTTGTGTTCCGTAGCTTGGAAGGATGACATGGCAACCGGCATCGAGGTAACACACAGACACTTGGCCCTGTCAATCTGATAGTTTAGGACTGTCAAGTGAGCGGCTTCACTGAGGCTCTTTCCACCTTTAAAGATGCCATGCTTTCTTCCTCCTTCCTTAGTTTGCTCCAAACAAGACAATCTGAACAACTGTGTGAGGTGGGAAGATTTGGTTACAGTGGAAGGTCTCAGGCCTTGTGAGTCAAAGCATCCATTACAGGCAAGCATAGAAGGCACCTGAGCTGTTCCTAGGCGCGCTAACAAGGTTGCAGTGTGGGTTCTGAACACACTGAGCACTGCATGCCATCACAACAAGCAATGCTGTCCACAGCAGCTCAGGCTACTAGATGCTGTGGATTGCAATGTTTTAGCTATATATACCAAGTTTTCTGCTCCTACAGAAACAAAGTGTTGATTACAGAAAAAAAACTTTCAGTATTTTCCAACCATCATCACAAGTAAGAATCAAACTAGTGTTTCTTTGTACTGCACATGTTTTTTTTTTATTTCCATGAATTTCTGGAATAGCCCTAAATATACTTTTTAAATACATATTTATATAAGGTGGCAGTTTCAGAATGGTCCATTATAAAACCAAACTATTGATCAACTCTGAAAACCACTGAAGATGTCCTGTAGTATCAAATGTTCAACCAGGATTTAATTCATTATGTAAGAAATAAATAAGCATGCCTGTCCCCTGGTGTGCAGTTTTGCTTTCAGCTCTAATGAATGGCAAAGTTGCATGCCTACTAAAGAGATGGCCTAAAATAAATTTCATTATAATTTATTATCAGTAGATGCTTGATTTATATACCTATGTACCTGGAATTTCATAAAAATATCTCAGGAGAAAAAGAGTTATGGATGGAATATTCTACAAGCTTTGATTTATATAATACCTGGATACCAAGAACATCTGCCACTTTTAGCTCCTATTTGGTTGGTTTTGGTGTTTTTCTTGGTGGTATTTGTAAACGGAAAACTGGGAAAGGTTTGTCAGCAGAACACTTCTTATGAAGAAAGGTCATGCAAATGTGGTTCTCAACTGTGTCCCACTGGGTCACATCCACCCATAAATCCAATGGATATATCATTTTAAACATAGCATTTTGTGGAACTCATATTCAATCTAGGCAAGAACATTATTTAGCATATAGACAACATCAAGATGTCCCTCAAATTACTTTTAACTAAAAGGTGATATCCTTTCAAGGCATGGGCCAATCAAAACCGTCTAAGATCTATAGTCAGCACTTGAAAATAACGAAACCCACTAAGCACCCATACAGAAGCTCAGAACATACACGAGTGTCCACTTTCCCTGGAGTGGTGAGGGCAGACAGATCACAAAAGCATTGACCTCATCAAGTGACAGATGCTGAAGACCCTCCAGTAAGGCACTGTGAAGAAGAGAGATGGGTGGGCCCAGTGGCTGAAACTCCACAGGGAGCCAGAGAGTGGGAGTCTACTGGGTAGCTAAGTGACATCAGCACCCAGGGTTGAAATCACTGTTTAAGAAAACTGAAAGAACCAGTCCATGAACAGGTCATCAGCCTCCCTCCCATCATGCCTCGGGCCGTCTCCAGCAAGCTCCCATTCAATAAGGACTGAGCAACAGGCAAGTACCCACAGGCACTTGTTCCCAGCAGACTCTGACTATCCACATCCTCCTCTCTGTATAGAAAGTATTTAGTTTACCTTCCTTTTACACATGATGTTCAGCATCGATTAATTATAAATCACTGCTAGCAAAGGGTTAACTCTATAGAGAACCCAAAGCCTTCTGGTAGACCTCAAGAGAGCCTGTGCTGCAGAGGAGACAAGGCTGGTGCCCCTAGCCCTGGACTTCTGCCACTACAATGACGTAATTTAACGGTTTCATGTATTTTAAGGGTTGAATTCCGGGAAACTCATCAAGAAGTCTTCATTTTAAGACATGTTAATAAAAAGAACAATCATAATCAGACGATCTACGCATCTTACTAGGTTTCAAAATTCATTCCACTCATTAAAGTTTCTTTAAATTATTTTTTTTTCACATTCAAGCCCTACGAATCAGTTAACCAAATGCTGGGCTTCAGACTCATGAGAGTTGGCTATGGTCAGAAAATGTGAAACAATACCCGCTTGGTATTCACAAGAAACAAGCGTCAAGACATTTGAGAGCTGTACGGCTGACAGAAAATAATGATCAATAATGGTAATGCCAGGCCTCACCTGGTGAGCCTCGGGGTCAGTCTCTCCTACTTCCCGATGTCCTCGACACTCTCTGTTCTGATGACACTGAAAAATAGAAAAGAAACAGCAACTGTTGATTAACCTGAGAGTAATTTCAAATACTCAGGTCTAAAACATCAAACAGAATGAAGTCAGACAAGCAACAACTCTATGATAGAGGTTTAGAATAAATTTTCAGAAATTTAACTTTAATACTTTTTTTTCCTAGACTCGATTGATAGCCAATGCTGGAATCATTGAACTGTGCCATTTAGTAACTAGCAAATGGATAATCCATAAGAAATAAATAAGGAACCCTTTGCAGATGACATTTCAAAAGATAGCAATACTTGACATGTAAAATGGGAATTACTTATCTTAGAAATATGACAGTTAAATCACCTTAAATAATTTTACAGTATTAATTGAGCCACATGGGCATGTGTGTACATGCACATGCATGGATCCATGTATGTGCATCTTGTGGGGCTCCCATCCTGGTAAGGACTAACATTTTGTAAGTAGTGTTCACTAGCACATGACACAGCTCAGCTCTGGCCATTTTAGGACAGTATTAGAAAGAAAGAATTTCTAGGCTAAAAAGTGAGAAAGAGCTTTAAAAAAAGTAGAAATATCCAATTTACGTTTAGTCACATTGCCCATCCCTGCAAGTCTTCTAAACCTATCATGAAGCTAAAAATGCAAAATAGTTTTTGGTGAAAATATTACCATGGTGTCATTATTATTGAGAGAAATAATTACCATGGTGTCTCACTATAGTGAAAAGGTTATAACTTCCCCTGTGTGTTTTAAGCATACCCCACCCAACTTCTCTGTGAATTCAAGGTGTTTAAGCATTTTTGATAGTATTTGAAATCATGTAATAGACTTATTAAATTAAATATGTTAAAATTATATAGTTTTTTCCATAGGACGATTCTTTCTTACCAGGAAGATTACATGCTCAGAAATTTTAAAGAAAAATGTTTTTAAATTATTTTGAGACAGGGTTTCTCTGTGTAGCCTTGGCTGTCCCGGAACTCACTCTGTAGATCAGGCTGGCCTCGAACTCAGACACCTGCCTGCCTTGGCCTTGATGAGAAAAATCTGCTCATACCATCATTTGACAGGATTAGAGAGAAGCCTCACAATGGAAAAGAAGAATTTAAACTGTCCTCTTTCTTGTAAACAACGTTTTATTTAGAAAATCTTGTCCCTAAGCGATCACAAGACCAAATGGCTGATCTGATGTCTGTGAAGGTGAGGGTACTTGAGCTTGTGTAAAAAAAGCAGCATGTATTCATATACTAGCTCTGAATAATTCTGAAAATAAAAATCAAGAAAATAATTCCATGTATAAAAGTAGGGGAGAGGACATGATGGGTATAAATTTAATAATAGGGGGATATCGGTATGTAACAAACTAAAAACAGTATTAAACAAACTGAGTGGCTGGAAAGACATCCCTTACACATGCATAAGTCAACAAGTCTTAAAATGAAAATTTCCACAAATTCACCTGTAGATTCAACTTAAAAACCATATCAAAACCTCCACCTTTTTCATATGAATTGGCAAAATGTTTCTATTTTTTTTTTCATAAAAATGCAACATATCTCAGCATAGCTAAAAACAGACCTAAGGCACAAGCCCCTTCCGCTCCACTCAAGCCCCGGGCTACCTTGCCAGCAGAGTCTCGCCCAACACCCGCAAGGGCCCACACAGGATTCCCCACGGGATCCTAAGACCTCTGGTGAGTGGAACACAGTGCCTGCCCCAATCCAATCGCGCGCAACCTGAGACCGCGGTACATAGGGAAGCAGGCTACCCGGGCCTTATCTGGGGCACAAGCCCCTTCCGCTCCACTCGAGCCCCAGGCTACCTTGCCAGCGGAGTCGCCTGACACCCGCAAGGGCCCACACAGGATTCCACACGGGATCCTAAGACCTCTAGTGAGTTGAACACAACTTCTGCCAGGAGTCTGGTTCGAACACCAGATATCTGGGTACCTTCCCTGGAAGAAGAGAGCTTGCCTGCAGAGAACACTCTGCCCACTGAAACTAAGAAGAGTGCTACCATCCAGGTCTGCTTATAGAGGCTAACAGAGTCACCTGAAGAACAAGCTCTTAACAGTGACAACTAAAACAGCTAGCTTCAGAGATTACCAGATGGCGAAAGGCAAACGTAAGAATCCTACTAACAGAAATCAAGACCACTCACCATCATCAGAACGCAGCACTCCCACCCCACCTAGTCCTGGGCACCCCAACACAACCGAAAATCTAGACACAGATTTAAAAACATTTCTCATGATGATGATAGAGGACATCAAGAAGGACTTTCATAAGTCACTTAAAGAATTACAGGAGAGCACTGCTAAAGAGTTACAGGCCCTTAAAGAAAAGCAGGAAAACACAGCCAAACAGGTAGAAGTCATTAAAGAAAAACAGGAAAACACATCCAAACAGGTAATGGAAGTGAACAAAACCATACTAGAACTAAAAAGGGAAGTAGACACAATAAAGAAAACCCAAAGCGAGGCAACGCTGGAGATAGAAACCCTAGGAAAGAGATCTGGAACCATAGATGCGAGCATCAGCAACAGAATACAAGAAATGGAAGAGAGAATCTCAGGTGCAGAAGATTCCATAGAGAACATCGACACAACAGTCAAAGAAAATACAAAATGCAAAAGGATCCTAACTCAAAACATCCAGGTAATCCAGGACACAATGAGAAGACCAAACCTACGGATAATAGGAATTGATGAGAATGAAGATTTTCAACTTAAAGGGCCAGCTAATATCTTCAACAAAATAATAGAAGAAAACTTCCCAAACATAAAGAAAGAGATGCCCATGATCATACAAGAAGCCTACAGAACTCCAAATAGACTGGACCAGAAAAGAAATTCCTCCCGACACATAATAATCAGAACAACAAATGCACTAAATAAAGATAGAATATTAAAAGCAGTAAGGGAGAAAGGTCAAGTAACATACAAAGGCAGGCCTATTAGAATTACACCAGACTTTTCACCAGAGACTATGAAAGCCAGAAGAGCCTGGACAGATGTTATACAGACACTAAGAGAACACAAATGCCAGCCCAGGCTACTATACCCGGCCAAACTCTCAATTACCATAGATGGAGAAACCAAAGTATTCCACGACAAAACCAAATTCACAGAATATCTTTCCACAAATCCAGCCCTTGAAAGGATAATAACAGAAAAGAAGCAATACAAGGACGGAAATCACGCCCTAGAACAAGCAAGAAAGTAATCCCTCAACAAACCAAAAAGAAGACAGCCACAAGAACAGAATGCCAACTCTAAGAACAAAAATAAAAGGAAGCAACAATTAATTTTCCTTGATATCTCTTAATATCAATGGACTCAATTCCCCAATAAGAAGACATAGACTAACAGACTGGCTACACAAACAGGACCCAACCTTCTGCTGCTTACAGGAAACCCATCTCAGGGAAAAAGACAGACACTACCTCAGAGTGAAAGGCTGGAAAACAATTTTCCAAGCAAATGGACTGAAGAAACAAGCTGGAGTAGCCATTTTAATATCGGATAAAATCGACTTCCAACCCAAAGTTATCAAAAAAGACAAGGAGGGACACTTCATACTCATCAAAGGTAAAATCCTCCAAGAGGAACTCTCAATTCTGAATATCTACGCACCAAATGCAAGGGCAGCCACATTCATTAAAGACACTTTAGTAAAGCTCAAAGCACACATTGCACCTCACACAATAATAGTGGGAGACTTCAACACACCACTTTCATCAATGGACAGATCGTGGAAACAGAAACTAAACAGAGACACAGTGAAACTAACAGAAGTTATGAAACAAATGGACCTGACAGACATCTACAGAACATTTTATCCTAAAACAAAAGGATATACCTTCTTCTCAGCACCTCACGGGACCTTCTCCAAAATTGACCATATAATTGGTCACAAAACGGGCCTCAACAGATACAAAAATATTGAAATTGTCCCATGTATCCTATCAGACCACCATGGCCTAAGACTGATCTTCAATAACAACATAAATAATGGAAAGCCAACATTCACGTGGAAACTGAATAACACTCTTCTCAATGATACCTTGGTCAAGGAAGGAATAAAGAAAGAAATTAAAGACTTTTTAGAGTTTAATGAAAATGAAGCCACAACGTACCCAAACCTATGGGACACAATGAAAGCATTTCTAAGAGGGAAACTCATAGCTCTGAGTGCCTCCAAGAAGAAACGGGAGAGAGCACATACTAGCAGCTTGACAACACATCTAAAAGCTCTAGAAAAAAAGGAAGCAAATTCACCCAAGAGGAGTAGACGGCAGGAAATAATCAAACTCAGGGGTGAAATCAACCAAGTGGAAACAAGAAGAACTATTCAAAGAATTAACCAAACGAGGAGTTGGTTCTTTGAGAAAATCAACAAGATATATAAACCCTTAGCTAGACTCACTAAAGGGCAGAGGGACAAAATCCTAATTAACAAAATCAGAAATGAAAAGGGAGACATAACAACAGATCCTGAACAAATCCAAAACACCATCAGATCCTTCTACAAAAGGCTATACTCAACAAAATTGGAAAACCTGGACGAAATGGACAAATTTCTGGACAGATACCAGGTACCAAAGTTGAATCAGGATCAAGTTGACCATCTAAACAGTCCCATATCACCTAAAGAAATAGAAGCAGTTATTAATAGTCTCCCAGCCAAAAAAAGCCCAGGACCAGACGGGTTTAGTGCAGAGTTCTATCAGACCTTCAAAGAAGATCTAATTCCAGTTCTGCACAAACTATTTCACAAAATAGAAGTAGAAGGTACTCTACCCAACTCATTTTATGAAGCCACTATTATTCTGATACCTAAACCACAGAAAGACCCAACAAAGATAGAGAACTTCAGACCAATTTCTCTTATGAATATCGATGCAAAAATCCTCAATAAAATTCTCGCTAACCGAATCCAAGAACACATTAAAGCAATCATCCATCCTGACCAAGTAGGTTTTATTCCAGGGATGCAGGGATGGTTTAATATACGAAAATCCATCAATGTAATCCATTATATAAACAAACTCAAAGACAAAAACCACATGATCATCTCGTTAGATGCTGAAAAAGCATTTGACAAGATAACATTCATGATAAAAGTTTTGGAAAGATCAGGAATTCAAGGCCCATACCTAAACATGATAAAAGCAATCTACAGCAAACCAGTAGCCAACATCAAAGTAAATGGAGAGAAGCTGGAAGCAATCCCACTAAAATCAGGGACTAGACAAGGCTGCCCACTTTCTCCCTACCTTTTCAACATAGTACTTGAAGTATTAGCCAGAGCAATTCGACAACAAAAGGAGATCAAGGGGATACAAATTGGAAAAGAGGAAGTCAAAATATCACTTTTTGCAGATGATATGATAGTATATATAAGTGACCCTAAAAATTCTACCAGAGAACTCCTAAACCTGATAAACAGCTTCGGTGAAGTAGCTGGATATAAAATAAACTCAATCAAGTCAATGGCCTTTCTCTATACAAAGAATAAACAGGCTGAGAAAGAAATTAGGGAAACAACACCCTTCTCAATAGTCACAAATAATATAAAATATCTTGGCGTGACTCTAACTAAGGAAGTGAAAGATCTGTATGATAAAAACTTCAAATCTCTGAAGAAAGAAATTAAAGAAGATCTCAGAAGATGGAAAGATCTCCCATGCTCATGGATTGGCAGGATCAACATTGTAAAAATGGCTATCTTGCCAAAAGCAATCTACAGATTCAATGCAATCCCCATCAAAATTCCAACTCAATTCTTCAACGAATTAGAAGGAGCAATTTGCAAATTCATCTGGAATAATAAAAAACCTAGGATAGCAAAAACTCTTCTCAAGGATAAAAGAACTTCTGGTGGAATCACCATGCCTGACCTAAAGCTTTACTACAGAGCAATTGTGATTAAAACTGCATGGTACTGGTATAGAGACAGACAAGTAGACCAATGGAATAGAATTGAAGATCCAGAAATGAACCCACACACCTATGGTCACTTGATCTTCGACAAGGGAGCTAAAACCATCCAGTGGAAGAAAGACAGCATTTTCAACAATTGGTGCTGGCGCAACTGGTTGTTATCGTGTAGAAGAATGCAAATCGAGCCATACTTATCTCCTGTACTAAGGTCAAATCTAAGTGGATCAAGGAACTTCACATAAAACCAGAGACACTGAAACTTATAGAGGAGAAAGTGGGGAAAAGCCTTGAAGATATGGGCACAGGGGAAAAATTCCTGAACAGAACAGCAATGGCTTGTGCTGTAAGATCGAGAATTGACAAATGGGACCTAATGAAACTCCAAAGTTTCTGCAAGGCAAAAGACACCGTCAATAAGACAAAAAGACCACCAACAGATTGGGAAAGGATCTTTACCTATCCTAAATCAGATAGGGGACTAATATCCAACATATATAAAGAACTCAAGAAGGTGGACTTCAGAAAATCAAATAACCCCATTAAAAAATGGGGCTCAGAACTGAACAAAGAATTCTCACCTGAGGAATGCCGAATGGCAGAGAAGCACCTGAAAAAATGTTCAACATCCTTAATCATCAGGGAAATGCAAATCAAAACAACCCTGAGATTCCACCTCACACCAGTCAGAATGGCTAAGATCAAAAATTCAGGTGACAGCAGATGCTGGCGTGGATGTGGAGAAAGAGGAACACTCCTCCATTGTTGGTGGGATTGCAAGCTTGTACAACCACTCTGGAAATCAGTCTGGCGGTTCCTCAGAAAATTGGACATAGTACTACCGGAGGATCCAGCAATACCTCTCCTGGGCATATATCCAGAAGATGCCCCAACTGGTAAGAAGGACACATGCTCCACTATGTTCATAGCAGCCTTATTTATAATAGCCAGAAGCTGGAAAGAACCCAGATGCCCCTCAACAGAGGAATGGATACAGAAAATGTGGTACATCTACACAATGGAGTACTACTCAGCTATTAAAAAGAATGAATTTATGAAATTCCTAGGCAAATGGATGGACCTGGAGGGCATCATCCTGAGTGAGGTAACACATTCACAAAGGAACTCACACAATATGTACTCACTGATAAGTGGATATTAGCCCCAAACCTAGGATACCCAAGATATAAGATACAATTTGCTAAACACATGAAACTCAAGAAGAATGAAGACTGAAGTGTGGACACTATGCCCCTCCTTAGAATTGGGAACAAAACACCCATGGAAGGAGTTACAGAGACAAAGTTTGGAGCTGAGATGAAAGGATGGACCATGTAGAGACTGCCATATCCAGGGATCCACCCCATAATCAGCATCCAAACGCTGACACCATTGCATATACTAGCAAGATTTTATCGAAAGGACCCAGATGTAGCTGTCTCTTGTGAGACTATGCCAGGGCCTAGCAAACACAGAAGTGAATGCTCACAGTCAGCTAATGGATGGATCACAGGGCTCCCAATGGAGGAGCTAGAGAAAGTACCCAAGGAGCTAAAGGGATCTGCAACCCTATAGGTTGAACAACATTATGAACTAACCAGTACCCCGGAGCTCTTGACTCTAGCTGCATATGTATCAAAAGATGGCCTGGTCGGCCATCACTGGAAAGAGAGGCCCATTGGACACGCAAACTTATATGCCCCAGTACAGCGGAACGCCAGGGCCAAAAAGGGGGAGTGGGTGGGTAGTGGAGTGGGGGTGGGTGGGTATGGGGGACTTTTGGTATAGCATTGGAAATGTAAATGAGCTAAATACCTAATAAAAATGGAAAAAAATAAATAAGACTGCTATGAACATAAAAAAAAATAAAAATAAAAAAATAAAAATAAATAAAAAAAAAACCAGACCTAAAAGAGAAAGAAAAGCAATTTTGGGGGGATGTGTACAACTGTTTCTGGATTAAACTCTGCACACAGAAAATTTCTCCCCTGTGCCATTTTTCCTTCTCATGAGGCCTCAGCTAGCTCTCCAAATGATCTTAAGGCACATGCTTGTATTTCCCAGGAATGATAAGAATATGTTATCGCCGGGTGTGGTGGTGCATGCCTTTAATCCCAGCACTCGGGAGGAAGAGGCAGGCAGATTTCTGAGTTCGAGGCCAGCCTGGTCTACAAAGTGAGTTCCAGGACAGCCAGGGCTACACAGAGAAACCCTGTCTCGAAAAACCCAAACACCCCCCAACCCCAAAAAAGAATATGTTACCAAAGAGACAGAAGTGCTCAATTACAGATGGCATCAAACTAGAATGAGTTTGGTTGAAATTTCACAAGTTTGAGGGGGGGCTGTGATAAGATAACATACTATACAATATTAACTCTGGAATTTCCTTATGCTAATCTATACTTATACGAATCTATATACTTATGCTAATCTATACTCTCAACACTCATGTCATTTTCCTCGTAATAAAAGGCTATTCAGTGAGGTCACAGATCTCATATATAAACCATGTGCTATTTAAATACGGCATGCATTTTAAAACATCCTGGCCGGGCATCCCATGCTCGGATAACCCATTCTCCTAGCATAGCATGCACACCTGCACCCATTCATCCCATGTAGACCTAAGTCTTAGACCATCGTCAAGGGCATTCTAGAGCTCCAGCTGTCCCTAGACAGTCATCAAGGGCGTTCTAGAGCTCCAGCTGTGTCTTACTACATGTTGACAATTTTTCAGCAGTGAATCTTTGCTTGTCAAAAGCACCGTATGCAGTCGACATTACAGAAAACATTGAAGAGGTGAGGGCACCGAGCTGACTTTGGGTGCCTGTAGTTAGAGGTAGCAGGGCAGAGCTCTCCCGAGATCCTGGGACGCCTGACAGCACAACCCACCTTCGTTCCAGTGGAGCCCACCGGCAGCTGCTGCCTGGTATCTGCTAAGGTATTAAATGACATAATGTTTTCAAATGAATGTGAGATGGTCATATTAAAGTTTAAAAAGTGCAAACTGAAGGCCTCCCTTCCCCATTCCCACCTCCTTACTACCTGTTCCCCACTTTCTGCAACTTCTTATCCAAAACTTTCCACCTCTAAAACTAGCTTGCTTTGTGGTTCTGCTCATATAAAGCTCGATTTAAAGTTGGACCTCAACAATTATATAAAATGAATGAATACATTCATCTGGGAAAACATGCAAACTTCTTTTGTCTGTCTCTTGGCAAATCTATTAGTTTCTCAGCTTTTTGTCTCTAGGCCATCATATAAAAAGGTATATTTTATTTTTAGTTTGGGCATGCTTGTGTCTGCAGGTATCTGTGGAGGCCAGGAGAGGGCGTCAGTTCCCCTGAAGCTGTTGGTCCAGGCAGCTGTGAGATGCCCCAGGTAAGCCAAGGCCCTCAGCAGGAGCAGTGAGCATTCCCTAACAATGGTCCATCTTCCTATCCCTTAACTCTCTGGGTCTTTAGCACAATGCTACTCAAAGTGGTTACAAGTCTAGATTTTGTTCCTTTAGA
>NT_166305.2:966553-1111553 GCF_000001635.26 Mus musculus
ACACCTTTAAAATATAATTTATCCACAGAGTATTTGAATGGTAACAACATATTTAAAAGCCATTCACATCATTACTCATCTTTGCTTAAGTAATATTGAAATATATTTTTTTAAATTCAAATGATGGGAATTTACTCTAGGAGATAAAATGTAAATAAGATAGCAAAGAAGGAAAAATATTCTTTAGCGGGTTCTCTCTCTCTCTCTCTTTCTCTGTGTGTGTGTGTGTGGGGGGGGTTACCCAAATGTATACACAGACATGACATGCACACCCATGCCAGAATCTCATCTGGTAAAATTATTCCTTCACCCAGTATGGGGTCTGTGGATCCCCAATTGGAGACTGCAGACCTTGCCCACAGTGAATGGGAGCCCTTTTATTCCATAGCTTTTGGTATAAGAAACTACTGTTTCTGCTTTATTCTTTTTTTTTAATTTTTTTTATTAGGTATTTTCCTCGTTTACATTTTCAATGCTATCCCAAAGGTTCCCCATATCCACCCCCCAATCCCCTACCCACCCACTCCCCCTTTTTGGCCCTGGTGTTCCCCTGTACTGGGGCATCTAAAGTTGGCAAGTCCAATGGGCCTCTCTTTGCAGTGATGGCCGACTAGGCCATCTTTTGATGCATATGCAGCTAGAGACAAGAGCTCCGGGGTACTGGTTAGTTCATAATGTTGTTCCACCTATAGGGTTGCAGATCCCTTTAGCTCCTTGGGTAATATCTCTAGCTCCTGCATTGGGGGCTGTGTGACCCATCCAATAGCTGACTGTGATCATCCACTTCTGTATTTGCTAGGCCCCGTCTGCTTTATTCTTGATATTTTTCTGTGGTCAGAGCTTGAGGGCAAATGGTTGACATTCAGTTTCAATGCTGAGACCACTGACTGAGCTGGCACCTTGCACAGACAGAGGCTCTTCCTGCCTCAAAAACTCTTCCTTCCCATCTGAAACACACAGGGACTCGGGACTCTTCCAGTCTCTCCTAGTCATCCAAGCATCCTGGCTGCTCTCTTAGGTACCATAATGGCTCACCCTGCCTGAAATGCTTAGAAGCTTTACCTGTTTCGTCAGAGGATCCTTGGATAAAAATAAGCACTCACGTTTTAAAGACACTGCAGGTTCCAGTACTTTGGGTGAAATCAAACATACATTCTCTACAGACAGGGTGCGTTGACCTCAGGCCAACATCTTCCTTCCCTTTACTCAAGACCAAGAGTTGATGGTGTGACTCTAGGCCTACATTAGAGCTACGTATTATTCACCAATAAACCAAGCTGGTAGTACTTTCTGATGCCTGCTGCATAAGGAAGCTGCCATGCTGCCTAATGGTTAAATGACACACACCATTACATCATTATACATACTAAGAGCTGGCCCATCAGCCATCCACAAGAGAAGAGAAAGCTTGAAGATATTCTTTAATAACTATAGGCCTCTGCAACTCCTTGATAAATTATTAAATCAGACAATTTTTATGTTTTTTCACCTTTTATGGTAGCATTTCATTAGTAAACTAATTTTAGTAATTATGTTTTACCTTTAAATGGTTAATACAAAAACTGGTTTCTCCCCCAAAACCTTTGGTTGCACTGAAGCAGAAGGGAGGATACTGACTTTTTTGTGTAGTAAATAAAAGTAAGAAGAATGAAATAGTGTGGCTTAATAGAAAGCAAGCGACACAGCCTATACTGTGTTATCCTCCGGGTTGTGATTCAGACGCAGGCAAGCAGTCTGAGCGGACACTGCCTTCCTTCACTGCTGCCTTCGCTGCCTTCCAGCACCGTATCTAAGTAATCACATTGGTGACTCTACTCTGACGCCCTACGTAGGGCAGAGTCAGCTCTGTCCAGTCTCCTTTCTTATTAGAAGGGAGGAGGAAGTCCTGGCATTTGGGGGAATGAATGCTAACATGATTTCAGAGTAAGGTAGGCCATCATCAATTCTATTCATGGTCTTTGGCCATGTCCTTCAGGCTCCTCCCTCCCTTTCAGTGTTTGGTAAGGCAATGGTCCCAAGCTCTGGCCACAATGATTATCATCTATCTATCCATCCATCTTACAATCTATCAGATACTGTCTCATCTCTGTTGATTAAATTTGACTTTTAAAATATGTAAAATGCATAGAAACTTCAAAAATTAAAGCTGTAATTAAAGGCAGTACTGTTTGCTTCCATTCAATCCTGTTTTCTCCCACCTATCACACTAGACATTGTTTATCAGTTTCCCATGCTCAAGCCTATCTTTCCTGTATTTATGTCTTCAAATTATCATATATATGTATATATATGCATATATATACATATATATATACACATATATGTAATTGTTCTTATTTGTTAGACTTTTCGATGGAAACAATAGCATTCTGTTAACTCTCTGGACACTTATTTTTTAATCCTGAGCTACCCATGGACGTTGAAAACATCTACAAATCATACAGAGAGAATGACCTCTGTATTCGTTGTTTTATCACATGACATTTTACTATATGAGCTTATTTTAATTTATCCAACAAGTGTCTTATGTAGGAGGACTTAGGTTGTTTCTAATATTTTGTAATTGCAGCTAATGCTATATTTAATTACTCCATATATTTCTTTCATGGTTATTTACATTTCAGTGTTGTTGAGAATCAAACCAAGGGTCTCACAGACTCAAGGCTACTAGAACACTGAATGACAACTCCAACCCTCCAAGAATATTTCCAAAGATTTCCCCACAATTTTCAGAAAACTGTTGGTGTGAGAGAGGGTGCCAAGGCCTATCTGAGCTCCTGTGCTCTGTCTCAGTGTCACTTCTGGGAGAGCAGGGCAAGACAGTGACGCCTGGATGGCCATCCTCACTTCTGATGAGTTCCCTTGTGCTCTGAGTCTTGAACACTGTCCACATATGCAGAGCAGTTAGAAGGAAATGCGATTTGAGACTTTTCTCAATCTTCCTTCATTTCACAAGATGCTTCTGAAACCCTAAATTAACTATAACCTACTGGCACTTCCAAAAACCTAAGAGTCTGAAAATAACCCCCACACAAATACCTTTGCAGGTGAAATGTCATTCAACTTTCCTCAAATGTAGAACTCATATGAGGGTAGAGATATATGTATGTATGAATATATGTATGAATGTATATATGAATATATGAATGCATGTGTATTTGTATGTAAGTATGTATAAATATATATGTGTATGAATGTATATATGTATGAATGAATGTATGAATATATATGAATTCATGTATGTATGAATATATGAATGCATGTGTATATGTATGTATGTGTGTATTAAGAGTGTATGCATATATGAATGTATGTATAGATGAATGAACATATGGATATGTGTATGGATGGATAGACAGGTAGATGTGTAGACAGATTAAGAGATGTGTGGGTGAGTAGATAGGATGGGAGAGAGGGAAGGTGAGATGATGAGTGAATGGACAGATGGAGGGATGGATGGATCAATGAGTGGATAGAACACCATGACAGCCTGGTAAGCACTCCAGCATACACAAACCTAGGGGAGAGCCCTGAAAGTCAGATGTGTTTGATGATGATGATGATGACGATGACGATGACGATGATGATGCTTTCCCTCTGATGAAATGAGTGACCTGTATGTAGATCTAAGACTATCTTATCTCCAGTTTTTGAGTAATGAACACTGTATCAACTCCAGTTTCCAACTTGAGGCAACTATGTGTCCAGTAACATATTGGCTTCTATGGTAAAAGAGATGCCTGAGATAAACAGCTTATAAAGAAGAAAGATTTTAGAGGTTTCAGCCATGACTGACTGGTCCATTGCTCCAGGACCTACGATGTGAGAAAGAGTGTGACAAAACTATTTATTCTGTGATCACTGTTGCTGGAAAGGGAGCCTGCGACCAGAGCCCCTGATAGATTTTGAGTACACACCCTCACTTATCTTGAGCCTTACCTCTCAGATTTTCTTGCATCTTCTATTAACACTGCCCTGGGGATGTGTTTTGGATATGTGGGCAACTGGGGGACTCTCAGGAGCCAAACCACATCACGGTCTTTATAGGAATGAGACCAAACTCCTCTGAGAGCAAAGCACAGGACAACAGTGAACCCTTTCAGCCACCGTACCCAGAGGCTAAAATCAGCAGATGCCTCCAGATAGAACATGTTCAAGGAAGGGATCGTAGGCTCCTCAGGGGAAGAGAGACACAAGGCCATAATACTCTCTGCCAAAATACAAGAGTGAGGCAGTTTTGAACTCCCTACCAGGAGGTGAACGTCACCTTTTCTAAGACAATTGCAGATTTTCCACTCACCTTTGTATTCATCTGAATTAAAGCTAATTCTCCCAGCAAGGTTTGGGAATTTCAGCAGAGAATATAAAATAAGATTTTGTGCCAAGATCTACCTGAGTCATACTGTCGCATTTCCTTTAGGGAGTCTGTCTATTTGTGAGGGTCTTATATAGCCCAGGCTGTCTGGGAAGTCACTACATACTGAGGATAACCTTTGAACTTCTGATTATCCTACCCATACCTTCAGACTTCTAGGATTACAGGATATAACTCCATATCAGGTTTGGGTTTTAATGTTAAGTGATAAATTTTATTATTAATTTAATAAAATCATTAATAATTTATTGATGATATACTTTAAATAATTTAAATATTATTACTATTAAATTATATCACTCACAATACAAATATCTGATTTACCAATACTCCTTTTGAGGGGATAGTCGGAATGTACCTTGCTTCCTTGTTAAACAACCTTCTTTATACACACATACACAAACACACCATACATATACACACAGCACTCACACATACACACACACCACACATAGCACGCACATATACTACACACATAAACCACACATACACCACATGTATCATACACACACATATACACATACAACACACACATATATACATGCACACACACATACATACACACATACCACACTACATATTATCACATACATATACACATGCATACCACATATACCATACACACTACACATACACACCACACAAACACACATATAACACACATACACACACACATATATATACACACACACACACCACACACCACACACCACTCACACATAAACACATTACACACATAAACCACACACACCACACACACACATACACCACATGTATCATACACACACACATATACACATACAACACACACATATATACACACACACACACATCACATATACCACACGTGCACACATACATATATACACACACCACACCGCATATTATCACATATATATACATACACACACCATGTATACATACATGCATGTATACCCCATATACTATACACACCACACATACAGCACATATCACACATACATAAACACAAACATATACATATACACATACCACATCATAATACACACATACACAAACACACACCATACACACATACCACACCACATATTATCACATACATGTACATATACACATGCATACCACATATACCATACACACCACACAAACACACATACAATACACACACACACACACACCACATATACCACATCATACACCCACACACATACCATATCACAGGTCTTGCAATCATCACCAATGCTTTGTAGAGGCAAGAGAAGCACAGAGATGAGGAAGTGGATCTGAAGGGAAAGGTTTGGCAGCAGGAGCCTGAGGATCTGTCTTTGGATCCTCCTTCCAGCACTCATGGAAAAGCCAGGCATGGTGGCTCGCATCTGTAACCTGGTGTTAGCCAGGATGGGATTCCCAGGGCTTTCTGGCTAGTAGCCTAGCTGGGACAGGGAGACGCAGGTGCAGCGAGAGACACGGTCTCAAAATCAGGTAGAGAACAATAGAGAAAAGCACCAGCACTGGACTCTGGCCTCTAAACATGTGCACATATGTGCAGGCACCTCCACACGTAGGTATATATGCACATGTAAAGGTAATAGATCACAGCTGATAAGTGAAGTGCAAATATGTGACTATATATTAGACTGGTTTATTAATAAACTATATGATCCATTACCAAATTAAACTACCATTGTGTGGTTTTAGTCAATTCTCTCCCTGAACTGTTCTGTATGCTCAATAATAATATATACACATCTACATTATATATACATGCCATATATACATGTGTATGTATATACATATATGTGTGAAATGCATCCCTTCATGCACAGGCACCCCAGAGAGACGAGACGTGCATGGTGTGAATGGTGGACGTGGGGAACGGAATGGGTCCAGCTGCCTCTGCTGACAAAAAGCGAGGCATATGGCTCCCTTCCTCCCTGGTGTGCCTGGGTCTCAGAGAGAGAGCTTGGTTTCCGTGTGATGAGCCTCTACTTGCATGCTCCACCGGGAAGAGATTTTGTATGCCACAGAAAACTAAGATGTTTGCATTCCCACCAGTCCTGGGATAAGGCATTTTTCTTCATGCAGACACAAAACATACAGTATATGAATGTTTAATGGAGGCTAAAACTGGGAGAGGAACAGAAAACAAGAACAGAGCAGGTTAAAAAAATATCTGGTTTCTCTCTATCAAAATACTAATTAAAATTCATGTTCATGGGATGGTTATACATATGTTTTTGAACTAAAAGTCTAACCTGGCACTATTTTTTGGCCTTATTTTTGTGACAACATTTTTGTCCATATGGCACGAAGTGAATCATTTTACATCTTTTTTTAAGCTCTATGTGTTTTTCTTGTTGTCTATTCCCTCTTTCCCCACCACACACACACTGGCAGCCGCTCCCAAGTTACCAAATGCCAAGTCAACCCGCAAGCTGGCTGCATGGAGCTAGATACTGCTGGCATGTTCCTAGCTTTGCAGAGACACTCTGTGTATGTGTGTCTCTCTCTGTCTGACTGTCTGTCTATAGCTCTCTCTCTCTCTCTCTCTCCCTCTCTCATTCTTTCACCCCCCTCCACACCTCCACACACACACACATACACATGACAAACCATGCTTATTTACACACACACACAACATCAACCATAGTTATTTCTCCTTCCATTTGGGGACACTCTTCCCATGTCCTAGCCTTCTGTCTAGCTGCAGTGTGTGCCTTAATGCATGCTGGCCATATCAGCCTTCACTCTGGCCTTTCCTTACTTGGTGGCACTCTGACAATTAGTGGTTCACTTATGAACTGCTCTGAAGTGCTGTAATTAGCTTAGCCACAGCACAGCAGAGATCCAGTCTGTCCAGTGTCCTCCCCACCTCCACCCACATTGTAGAGTTTCCAGGTTCTCGGTGTTGCATCTGGACAGTGTTGCTGATGTGAGGTGAAGCCAGGAGGCCTGACCCTCTGGGCCTTGCCTGGCTCACGTTGTGTACATGTGCTGTCTCCACTGGGCATCAGGCTCTGCTCAGTTTGTGTGGAGGGGCAGCAACTCCACCTAACAAATGTAACTTTAACAACAGTAAAACAACCTAATAGCTTAGCATGCCAGGGGGCTAATGTGGCGGGCCATTTACTGCTGCACTAAATAGCCCTGCTTTGGTTCTCCATGCCAAGTGTCGAACTGAGAATTGCAAGGCGGGAGTGGCTCCTAATTCTTTAGATAAAGGGGGTCATTGCTCATAGGGCTGGGGGCCTAGAAGGATAGGAAGTTGAGCGAGACATTCTCTCGAGACACCTTTGTCAGTGGGGCTACCTGTGGTCCAGGCTAGCACACTCAACAAAACACAAGGGCTCAATTCTGGGCACGCAGACACCAAGCTGTGACTTGTGGCATTGTTCTGCCGAGTTCCCTGGAAAGAGCCTAGGAGGGGGGCAGAATCCCATGGCTGACCTGTGATTTGTTATTTGTGAATCATCCTGACACCCTCGGAACAAGGTCTGACATCTCCTGGGCTGTAAAATGAGTTACCCCTGAAATACCCATGTCGGCTATTCTGTCTCATAAGCCCCGAACAAGTTACCGTGGACAGTCGCGACCTGGCTAATAGGCTGGGCAGAAAGAGACGGTGAGCCATAAAAAGATGGAAAAAAACCTTGTTAACAGTGTTACATTTTCTAATATCATCATCTTTTTATTTAGATTTCTGACAGTTATAAATTGCCTCTGAATGGTCCTTACACCGCTCTAGGGCAAAAATCATCGACATACCTGTTCTATGGTAACAGAAGAGAGCAATGAGCTAAATCTTCGAATGAGACCTCCGAAATGGGACATCTTTATTTCCCAAGCATTAGCCCTAAAACAACTGACTTCACTAATTCCCTCCATCACTCAGATTGGCCTTGAATTACTTCCCAATGGGCCTCCCATGCGCCTCTCAATGAGAAGGGTAATGGGGGATCTGTTAATTAACTAGAAGCAAAGTTGCACGGTGGGGATCAAACACTGGGTACGTCCTAAAACTCCCACAGAGAAGATGAAATGCAGTGCAAACTTTAAAGACTTCCCGTCATTAGCAGAGACCTTGCTGCTCCTGGCCCAGACCCCTCCTGTTCCAGAGAACAATGAGGACAATGGAGACAGAGAAGAAATGGTACAGCCAGGAACAAAGGAGCTGGCTATTTACTGGCAAAAAAGAAAGAAAGAGAAAGGAAGGGGGAGGGGAGAGAAACGGAGAACTTTCTTTTGTTGGTGGTTCCTGTCTACTTTAATTAATTTATGACTGCCGGGGAATTGAGAGCACCTCCTGCTCATGTGCCCCAAGCAGGGGTTAATATAGAAAACATCTAGGGTTTACTCCCAGGGAAGGGTAACAGGACACAGACAGGGATGCGGAGGAAGGGCAGAGAATGGGATGGAGAGAATAGAATAGAGACAAATAATAGGCAAGATATTTCACTTTGAGCAGCAGAGTTCAAACAGAAACAAAGCCACCAGGTCCCAGGGTTTCCTGGGCCCTTTAGATCAGGTCTCCATCAAGCCCCATGTCCCAACACGGAGCTCCCATCTTGACACCGACAGAGGCCTCCTGGTGAGGTCCATATAAACATAAAGAATCATATTCAGAGTAAAAGGGCTGGGCATGTATCTCAGTGGGTACAATGCTCATCTAATAAACACAAGGCCCCACATTCCATGCCAGCACAGCAGAAACCAGCCACGGTGGGCCACATCTGTAACCACTCAAGACATGGAGGAAGGAAAAGAAGTTCACTGGCCTCTCACCTACATGATGAATGTGGGGTCAGTCGTACCACAGAAAAGCCTGACTCAAAATTAATTAATTAATAATACACAATAATAAGAAATAGCAAAACCACCTAGCCATGATACTGACTTCTGTTTGTCTCTCCCATTTTCTTGACAAGAGAATTCATAAAATGCTATATATAGTAGGACTCAGGAGACTGGCTCAATGGGTAATATACTTACCATGTAATTGTGAGAAAGAGAGTTTGGATCCCCAGAACTCATATAAAAAGCTGTGTGGCCATGCCAGCCTTCATAGAATACCAATGCACTGGAGGAAGAGTCAGGGAGCTAGCTGGTGAGCCCGCTTGCCAAAACAGAGAACTCTAGGCTCAGGGAGAGAACCTACCTCAAAGTTTAAGATAGAGAGCAATGAAAACACCCAGAGTCAACCTCAGCCTCAACTTGAATACACACGCATGTGCTTATGCGCCTGGGCACAAGTAAAACACATGCATAGCACACACATGTGAAAAATTGTGCTTAAAACTGTCATGGTTGCTAGGGAAATATTCTAACTCATTCCTGACCCTCTGTGGTATTTCAAGCAGCTGTGGCTCCATCTATCTAGAAGATATGTCCTGACTAGCCTGAGGCGGACAAATCAAGAAACCAACACAGTACACAGCCAGGAAACGTACTCTTCAGATTACAGGTAAGGCGCTTGCTTGGAGACAGGTCCATAGGATAAAAGAGGCTCTGCCTTCGTGGGCTCACGGCTTTGTTTTCACCAGTCAAATGCCAGTTGAAAAAAAATCAACATTGGACTTTCTTTATTTTGTTTTACTCTTTGGTGTGTGTGTGTGTGTGTGTGTGTGTGTGTGTGTGTGTGTGTGTGTGTGTGTGTGTGTGTGTGTGATGTAGGATCCTCCTGACTCTACAGTTACTGTCCATGGCTTTCACATGGGTGTTGGGCATCTATCCTCAGGTCCACATGCTGACAAAGTAGTCACCTCACCGTACCATCTCTCTAGCTCTCTAGCCCTTTCCCTGTGTTTATTTTAAGGGAGATACTCGCTGTGCTGTGTAGGGTAGAGTTTGTGTTTTGATGCCAGCAGACATTATTTCAATATCCAAGTACTGGTGTGGATCATTTATGTATCTACTTCAGTTTTCTTTTTTGCTGAGGTAAATATTCAGAAACATTTTCTCCAACTGGATCAACACAATACAATGTAACATCAAACTTCTTTTTGATCTTCTCTGCAACATTGTGCCCACTGATTGATCACCCAAGCCCAATATTACCTCAGCCTACCTGACCTGTCCATCACTACCTCAGCCTACCTGACCTGTTCATCACTACCTCAGCCTACCTGACCTGTCCATCACTACCTCAGCCTACCTGACCTGTCTGTCCATCATTACCACAGCCTACCTGACCTGTCCATCACTACCTCAGCCTACCTGACCTGTCTGTCCATCATTACCACAGCCTACCTGACATGCCCAGCACTACCTCAGCCTACCTGACCTGTCTGTCCATCATTACCACAGCCTACCTGACCTGTCCAGCACTACCTCAGCCGACCTGACTACCTGACGACCAGCCTACCTGACTGGTCCCTGTTGACCACTGTGTACTTTGACTTTGACAGCTCAGTGACAAAACTGGCTCTCCTGTCTTCACACCCCTCTGTGCTTATCTGCTTGGCTAGTGGGCATAGTAAGCCATTCTCTGAGGACTATGTCTTACAACTCAAGTTCCTACCTCTCCCCTGCCTAATGAGAATGACTTAGGTTTGAATAAACTCAGCAACAGCCCACTCTAGGGGAGAGGCTTGTGCATATAATTGAACTAACATAAAATACCATGGAATTGAAAGAGGGATCAGATAAGTGATTGCGCTCAGCTGAAGGGAAGGCTGACCAGTGTTATCAATTAATCCTGCAATGAACCTAAATACCTGTCGATTATGTAGACTCCTGTGTAGATCTTCTACACATGCACTTGCACAGAGGGGAAAGGACTTCTGACTCTAGTGACTAAACCATTCCCATTGCTGCTCTGGAGAAGGACAGGAGACTGGGAATTGGAAGGCCTAAAATCACATATCTGACACTAAAAGAAAACACAACTGTGTGTCTTTAAAAACATTGTGTATCTCTTTGGACTCTGTTTCCATGGAGTTAATAATTATCCTGACCGTCCCCGGGGGTGTTTGGCGTGTATAAGTACATATGTTAAAAATTCAAAACCTCAGGATGTATTTCCAGTATGACTGCACATAGGTCCTATAGATCGTCAATGGGGCCATCAGTTCTTTGGGGATTTTGTAATTCTCAAGCTTTCATACAAGCATAGAACTCCATGGAGGCCCCTTGCATCCTGCCTTCGTGGTCTTTGTGTGCCGGACTCTCCTGTCTCTGCTCTTACCAGCAAGACAGCATCATTTTCTTCCAAGATCACAGTGCCCTACCTCGTTTGTAAACAACAACTTCCTTCTCCCCCTTTATGTAGCAATCCACTTATGTAATATCCTCCAAGTTTCTTAGTGTCTTTTGCGACTCTCTCAGTACATATCAGAATTGGGAAATTCCCTTTTCAGCAAAAGCAATCTTACTATTGGCAGCCGCAAAATCAAAATCGTAACAATAATAAGGCTGAGCTATAAAATGGACAGGACGATTTCTTGACACAAAAACAAATCTATACATAATTAGTAATAATCAATTAAAAATTCAAGTACTTAAGTAAAACTCAAGCTGGCAAAGTAGACCACATATTAGAACGAAGGAGCCTTCACAAGACAAATTCTGACCATTCAAATAGCAATGGATTGGGTTGGCAAGATGGCTCTGCCAGTAAAGGCATCTGCTGTCACACCTGATAAGTGTTGTGGATCCATGGAACCCACATGGATAAAGGGGAGAACAGTTCCCGCAAGTTGTCCTCTAACGTCCACATGTGTGTCACGGTGCATGTACATACACACACAAACACATGCACACACACACACACACACACACACACACACACATAAAACACAGTTTAAGAACACAGTATCTATAGAAGTTCTTTATAGCAGAAATATTGGCGAAATGCTGCTACCTTATGACTTGGGAAATGGTCAGGGTAGAACCTTCTGGCTTTGTCATTAGCTCCACCAGTGAACGTCTGCTGTTTTGCATTTTTGGTGTGCTGCTTTTTGCTAGGCAAAGCATATACAACTTGGTCGCCACACCTTGTACAACAGCGTTCAGAAGCAGCTGCATCGTAGGCTTGATATTCCCTGTAGCCTGTGGGGTACTTTTAATACACAAGGACTGAGAAAATCCACAAAATATCTATCTCCATTTTTGGAGCATCTCAGGGATGTGGGGAGACATGCCCGCCCTCTTGCACATAGCATCCTACCGACGGCCATCACAAGAAACCATGCAACCACAACACATAATCTGGGTCGAGCTTGGCTCTTACCAGTTCTGTCTGGCATCTCAGTCAGGTAAGGAAGGATAAAATAGTAAAATACCCAGAAAATGTCCCCAAAGCATGGATTTCTCTGCTTTCTCTTTAGTCCGTACTTACAATGAAAGACAAGATTCTAGAAACCCAAAGACAAAATATCCTAGTCACACAAAAGGAAAGAGTATTGTAAAATGGATAGCACTTAAAACATAGGCTGGGTGTGTAGGGTGAGGACACACACCTGTCCAGAGACTGTCAGCCATACACTCATAGGAACAGCAAGAAAAGTACATAAAAATGTTACAACGATGAATTTAAAAATTGTATATGGTTGTGAAGGCAAAGCAAACACAATGACATTTAATATAAAGTGTAGTATGATATAAAAAAACCATATTAGTATGATAATCAAAAATCATGACACGAGCTGACAAGGTAGATCAGCAGGTAAAGATGCTTGCCGCCAAGACCAGGGACCTGAGTTCAATTCCCAGAACCCACATGGTAAAAGGAGAGAATCTGCCTTCACGACTTGTCCCATGATCTCTGCACAGTGAGCCACGTTACATGTACGTTGAACACATAGATTAGAAAACACACACACACGCACCACATACACAAAAGCACACACACAAAATACAGAAATAAACGTTTAAAGATATACTAAAGAAACAAATCACAGAACAGTAAACAATGAATTCAGGTGGGCAGCCCAAATTTGAGTCAGTGTGTTATAAAGAAAAAAAGAAAAGAAAAAGAAGAGAGGACAAGACATTGGACAGGCAGGTAGTCAGAGTTGATCTGGGAAAGAAGAATATGATCAAAATACATTGTGTGAAATTCCCTAAGAATTAATTAAAAAATTAAACAACAACAACAAAGCTTCAAGCAAGCACCACAGCTCCCACAAAGACATCTTTCTGAACCTTGGGATCCTTGAAGGAAACACCTTGTTGGCAGGGTGTAAGCGTCCTCCGAATCTGGGGCATCGAACGCTAGGATGCCAGAGGAAGGCTTTGCCAGCCTTGCTGTGTGCTGCCATGTGGTGTGGTGGAGCGGGCACAGGCAGGGCCTGGATGCAAACTTGGCATTCAATAGCCAGATAGGGTTTTAAATAGATCCCTGGAAAGAGCAAGCTAGAGAACAGAGGATTCTTTTCCAACACACTCGAGTAAAAACAGATCGAAGATGGGAACTTACGTGAAGACTTAGAGTCAGGAAAATGCACTCACGGGAGGACTGGATGCTCTGGCTTCTAGAACAATCCTGGGGCAGAAAGAAGTTCTGTGAATAAAGTGGCTGGCTCACAAGCATGAGGCCCTGAGCTGAGATCCTCAGGACCCACAAAAACAGCCAGATATCAGATATACCAGTACCGGGCTGTTAAAGCTTATATGCTTTCAAGCATACTGGGAGGGCCACAACAAGATACTGGAATCCTCAGTGCTTACTATCCAGTCAGCTTACTCAAATCAGAAAGTTCCAAGTACACACACACACACACACACACACACACACACACACACAGAGAGAGCACATACACACACAGGCGTATATATGCACACACACACACATACATAAGCACACAAGGCACAAATACACACGCACATGCACACATGTCTATACACATGTGCACACACACATGTACACACACATAGGCGCTCATAGGCACACATATACCTAGGCACACATACATACAGACATGCACACACGGGCACACATACATGCATACACATGTGAACACACACATACACATGGACACACACATAAACACACAGGCACACATATACACACACATACACATGCACACAGGCACACACGCATGCATACACATGTGCACACACACATACACACACTCACACACACCGTCCTCAGAGAGGCTGCCATTGTTGCATGGGCCCTTCTTTTCTATTTTGCTGCCTGGATGTGAATACAGAAGCTGGGGCCAACTTCCTTACACTTCCTGTGATGCTGTGGCTGCTTCCAACCACTCTGACCTAACTTCACTCAGGAGACTGAAGACAACAGCCAGTTGTCAATTGAAGGAGACTGGGCAGTGAATTCATCAGACCTGGAGGACTGAGGCCACTGACAGGAACCTTGCAGCCAAGACGGTTTGAGCTTCCATTGTCTCCATAAGCAGCTCTCTAGCGCACAGCACCCTCTCCCTCCCACCTTGGGGAGGATTGTGGGAAACATCTTTTACAACATGGATGTTTGAGAGGTGGCTGTGCTGTGTGGTGTTTAGATACTGAGCAGCACTCTTCACCAGTGGTTTATATGTCCCCTGGTCTGGGAGACCTTGTGCAAATGGCAAATTATGTTTATCACATTGGTCAGGGAGTCTTGAGGACAGGGCAGACAACCCATCATCACAGTAATGTCCTCAGATTCATAAATGCCCTCTGACTGGTGGGATGCTCACACAGAGGACTTCCTGTGCACTCTGAATGCCACAGATGCTGGGTGTACCCAAGGCTGTGTTACCTCTGACAGGAGCAGCAGCCGCTGAGGCCTGGCCCGCTCGTGTGGGCTTTTTATAATACTTTTCTTTGTTCATCTTTGCTGTTGTCTCTCCTCTCTCTCACCATCTCCCTCTACTAGGATGTCAGGAAGGCGCTGTCTCCCTGACTGACTTCATTCTATGCTCCCGGCTTGGAAAACTACTTTCTTTTTTCGAGTTGCATGCGACCATACAGAGCCCATAAAAGATAGTTTTAAAGCCATCTTATGAGCAAAGCTTGGCAGCTCGGAAGCATAGATTAAATAATTTTATATTTTCTAAGCTTATTTTTGGTTCATATCTATTCCAATTACTTAAGGGCGCCAGACTTCAAATGTGTGTGGGGTGGGGTAGGTAGAAATTTTCTGGTTTATTTAAAACTAAAGGAACACATAAAACAAAACAAAACAAAACAACAATTCCCCATGAATCCATCCCATGGCTCCCTCACACCATGCCCTCTTTTGTTTTCAAAATTAATCGTATCGTAGAGAAGGCCAGACTTGCATACGTCTTCAACCCTAAATGATGGAGTTATTATAGTTAAACACATATACACAAGAGCTGCAAGAGAACCACGCGTTGCATATCTTCTCACAGAAATCTTTCAGTTATGTGCATTGGATTTTTAGCTGTGGGATTGTAACTTGGGATGGAGGTTAGTATACATTAATAATATATAATCCTCATATGCATTTATCTTCCCGTAGTCAAAGTATTTAGACTTTTTAAAGATAACATTCTTACAGACAAGATTTTGGTTTAAAGCAGAGCTGATTTTCACATGGCATTCTGGGAATCACAGATAACCAGGACCTGAATGGAGCCAATGTTACCTATCTGCTCCAGTGTTAGAGGTGGCTCTGGGTGCTCTAATCCATTCACCAACCACACAACACCTCAGCTCCATTAATTGCATGGCACACAGAGTCATTGGCTACGCATTTAAGAAATTGTAAAGATGTAGAGTCAAATTGTATCTTTCAAAGCGTGAAGTACTTCAACTCATTTTGGCACCAGTGATATAGTATAAAGACCCACTTCATGTGTCAATATCGTGCCTATACTACTAGTATGCAAAAAGTCATTTGGATGTTAATTTCTATTTTAAAATGTTTTGTATTTTTCATTTATTTGCCAAGGTGGGCATGTATATGGAAATCAGGGGACAAATTTCAGGAGTCAGCCCTATACTTCTGAGGTGTAGACTTTATGGTTTGGGTAAACTCAGGTCATCAGGTTTGGTGGCAAGTGTCTCTACCCTCTGGTGCATCGCAATGGCCGACCTGGAGATAAACTTGTATGTTATTTCTAATAAATCTCTCATCCTTTCATGCACAATTGATGATCTTCTAGTAATTTGAATACACTAATAAAATTTAAGAAAAGTCATATTTGAAAAGGAAATTCAAAGATTTTTCTATTTGATTACAAGAGTCATTTCAAATTGTAATATCAGAATATAAAAGAAACCAGCCCATTTTATATCTCACTGAAGATCATGTCCTCGTACTGGGCCCCTGAACTGCAGAGGCCCCTCCTATGAGTCAGGTTCCCAAAAGGAAGGGCACATGGAACTCAATCTGCTTGCCTTCAGACTCCTTCTACAATGAGGAAGGGAATGAAGTCTAACATGGAAGCATGATATCAACACCTATATTTCTCCCCCTGAGTGGATGGCTGAGAAGCAGAAGAGCCCAGGAAAAGAGCAAGGAAGCCCAGAGGAGCAAGGGGCAGAAAGAGAAGCATCTACAGAGAGCTGAGTTCTGTGCTAGAGTCCTGTGTGCACATGGTCTCCAGCCATGTGCTTAGCTGCATGAATGCCTGCCTCTCTGGGGGCTCTCTCCCCATTTCAAACTCCTCCCTTGGGCTTTACAACCTACATTTTACATCTCTTGAAATGTGATCCAACTCGCCATGTTGTACTTGGTGTACTGCAGTGTGTACCAAGCAGGGTTTCTGCTGGGCTCTCACAGTCTGTGATAAAGTAGAAAGGCTCAGCCAGATAGAAGGATGAGTGGATAGATAGACAGATAGACAGAGAGATTGAAAGAACAGATAGGTAGACTCTCTTCTACAGTTTCAGCTCTCAGCCACTCACTCACGAGCACATAAAGTCACAAGTAGGAACTGAAATCGCCAACACATGACTAGATGTGCCTCCTCATTTGCATATCTGTTGACAAATCCGTTACAATTGAAATACCAACTTTTAGTCAGGTCAAGAGGCAAAGGTATCTGCCTTCAGAGCCCCAGCTGACCCTCATTCCATGTTGTATTACAACTGCTATTCCAAGCAGGCTCTGAGAGACAAAGGGGAAGTGAGTCACTGCACTCTTCTAGATATGGGAACCTACCAAGACATAACTGTGGGCATTGGCACAACTGTTCCTAAAGGCTCAAGGTATCGCACCTCTCACTCACGGAAGGAAAGGAGACGACAGCCTCCACTGTGCCAATAATTCTGCTTAGAGACCATGAAGGACAAACTAAGATTGAGGCCATGGAAAGATCAAATTTCATCATCATCAATGAAAGGCATGAGATTCTGTTATTGTCCCAAACTGTGTTGTGATTTCTTTTTTTCCCCTTCAGACTTAATCTCAGCCTGGTGTGCCTTGTTTTTAGGGCTCCTGAAAGCAGAAGTCACCAGCATGGTGAGAGACCATTAAAGGCAGAGGGGACGCCTAGAAGCACACCATGTGACCAGGTGGTACTGCCTGGGTTAGCATTTATAGCCTTGCCAAGCCCCGGGCTACAATTAGCTCCTTGCATTAAACTGAAAACACCTGAGAAACAGCCCTTGGAAGTGCCAGTCTGCCGGTGACACTTAAGACAAAGTGGAACTCGGCCAGTAAAAGACGGGGAGGATAAAGTTTCCCCCACTGAACTCTCAGAATCAGAACTTGGACTGAAGATGCGTGGGCAATTTCCTTTAATGAGATTTCTCCGTGTTTGTTTAAAAAGGAGATTTAACCTGCCCATTCCTTTCCACGCCAATGTCCCGGATATCTATGTTTGGCGATGGTAGATGAGACATAAGGAATAAAACCACATGGCCACAGAGGGATATGAGGCTCCAGATGCAAGGCCTTATGCTAATTTTAGGAAAATGTATATATTTCTTTTATATACAGAAAGTTATGGTGCTATATAAAGAGACCCTTAAATGTGACGTGCCCCAGAGTTCTATTTACCGCCTGACTATTGCTTTCGAAACATAAAAATTACATGTAGTGGGCAAATCCATAGTACACTGTCTCTCTTCAAGGTATATTTTAGTCTACAGCAGCATAGCCAAATCATATACCAGAAATTTAAATTACAATGTTTTTATAAGATGTATTTAAATGTAAGACAAGACAAAACAAACAAACAAATCAAACTACTCTTCAGCCACTTGCTACTGGGTGGCATCTATTATTCCTTTGCATGCCTGGATGCTAATGGTTCATATGTGATGTGGCTGCTGATTCTGTGAGACCACAGTTCCCAGAAGAACAGAAATGTAACGTATGGAGACAGGGTTCTATACCGTATCTCAAAGTTAAATGTCAAGATTTTCACATACCAACATTAAATCTTGAAATGTGTACAAGTATTCAAATTATTTATTCTATACACAGCTCTCTTGGCTCAACTCCCTGCTTAGGCAAGAAGTTGGTTGCCCATCTCCTCCTTCAATAAAATCAGTATGGAAAAATATATTCTCTTTCTGTCTCCAAAGCCATGGATAACTATACGATACAGGACAGTCAGGATTGTGGAGTTTCATTCCAGAACAGTTACCCTCAGTGGCAAGAACACATTCACTGTAAGATGATATGAAACACCAAGTTCTTTACAGCTTATGGCGAATACACTGCCTGCAGGCATCTCTCTCCATCACAGCTGTTACACAAGGGACATTTTTACCTGGAGAGGCTCACAGTACAGACTTTCCTAATGACATGGTCCTCTTATGTGTAACTCCCTTCCAACTGAGCTCTGCTGTGCCCAGCAGTAACAGGATGATCAGTTAGTCGACCTGACTCTCTTCCCTCAGCTTTTACCAGTCTATACGTGCAGAGTAGCCTAAGGATTCCCAAGCAGCACTGAAAAGAACCGAAGCCAAGATTTCTATCGTATTTGTAACGAAGCCCTCTTTGTCAGCAGTTAGAATGGAAAGCGTGAGGTCCCTAAATCATACTCTTTCGCACCTAAAAATAACATGTGGTACCAGGATCTCTCAATACATCCTAATTCACAACGTGTTGTTCCACCATCTGAAATGAACCCAGATTCGAGCACAGCTGAAAAGAATTTTGATGGAGGTAGGTTTTAGGTTCACCTGTGGCCCTGCCTGACTCAGTGGTAAAGCCTCTTTGTTCTGATCTTACCATCTGAGAGTTCTTCGGGTGCAAATTTAAAATGGAGGAGGAGGGGAGAGGAGGAGGAGGAAGAGGAGGAGGAGAACAAAATTGGGGACAATAAATAACCTCTCTCTCCTGGGCAGGACTAGAGCAGCCTGGGCCTTAAATCAGAAGGAGAGTGTTGTGAGAGGGAAGTCTGTGGAAACAAACCCACGCACTTTTCCCCGCGGGATGCAAGGTGAGCTCAGCAATGCAAAGTCCTCTCACTACTTTGCAGCGTTCAGATGACCAAAGGCATCTCTGGGGGATGGATGATAGAGAAAATATGTTTCCCTCTCTGTCTCCATAGAATATTCAAGCTCATTAGGCCTGCCGTCGGCACACTGTGCTGTTACGATCCACAGCACGGAGCTCTGGCAAACACCGATGCTGCCATGTGTAGGCCATCAATATTCTGGATTCCCCTTCCATTTAGGTTTCGAATATACAGTGAGTATTGGATGATTCATGAAAATTAATCAGCCCCTAAAATTTGTGGCTATAATTAAAGCTATTGGGAATAAATTCAGTACCCTGACTGTAAGCAGCTCCTTTTTCTTTTTCAAAAAAGGGGCTATCAGTATGTGGAAACACAGAACATAAAATGAAGACCACCAAGAGAGACATACTCTTCTCCTTATAAAATATCCATTTATCACAGTCCTGCTCTGTGAACCAAAAATCGTTCCTATTGCTAAGGACAGCAGCTTGGCATGGGTGATCACCTATGATCATGTGGTACCTTCTTTATTGTGTGAAGTTCTGTGAAGAGCCAGGGAGGTCTGCACATAAAAGCAAGTGCCATAGAGATGGGTGGGATATTAATAAAATTTGAAAACCTTAAACCGAACTAATTGATTTGCAGCTAGATGCTGGTTAGAAGCTATTTTCTGATCCAGGACTGGAGGGTAAAAAAAAAATGTTTAACCTGGTTATGGCTATAAACATTGCATCTCTTCTAAATTAAATCAATTTTCTTGATGAAACTAATTTTTTGCCTGAAAGGTATTAAAATAATTTCATTATAAAAAAGGTCTTTGCCTTAGTTCTGCCTATTTCCACTAAAGCGAGCCGTCCAGTTCATATGTAGCAGCCTGTAAATCACATGGGGGTGGGAGGCATGTGGGAACCCTGGACAAGGTCACCCCTGAGTATGTTCCAAATATGTGTACGTGTTAAGGTCACAGGACAGGAGACCTTGCAGGGACAGACCTCCTGTCCACATGTATAACTTAAAACAAGCCCAGAGTGCTGAGCAGCGGGACAGCACAGGCGCCGATAGATAGTCAGTGAGGCCGGAGCTGTTACGGCCTCTGAGGGTACCGGGTCAACATGGATGAAAAAACGACGAACTCTCTGCTTCCAGCCCCACATCCCTGGTGACGTCTCCCATGGGAATCACCGTTGAGATGCACAGACACAAACCGGAAGCAGCGTCTGACTAAGCCAGATGACAGAACATAAACGTGACGCTTGTTCATGGGAAATCAGGGCAGAGAGAGGTGACTCTGAGGGCAGAGGGCTGTCCTATACAGAAGCAGGTTGTGAACGAACCTGTTAAGTTGTTTCTCTTGGAAAAAAAAAAAAAGGATTATTGAGGCTTTTCTTTTTCTACCACCATATAATTTCGAATGTTCTAAACATAACTTTAGTCTTTTACAACCAGAAATAAAAAGCAACAAAATTTTAAAACTGTGGGCTTTGAGGTTTTTTTAAGTGCATGCATTTTTCTCGTGAGAAAACACGTGTTATTTATAGAAGTATAGCCTATCAGATAATAAAGGAATATTTCTCCACTTTCAATTAATAAATATTCCCTTATGTTATAGAATTCATTATGTTATCTGGGTACACTGCATTTTTTTCTAAATGCAGCCCCCCACCCCCCCCCCACCCCCGCCCAACTTTAGGATCACAACTATGTTTTCTACTTTCTACCTCTTGTCTGTGACTAAGTTCACCAACAAAATTTTAATAATGAGCCTTCCTGTGATTGAAAGACACAAAGAGTGAAAAGTGAAATTATTCCCCACACATGGACTGTATTTTCAAATGACCCTGGATGGATAAAATTACGTGTTTAGGATCTTCATTTCACGTGGTAAATCCATTTACATATCACTTTTTATGCACTGTTTAGAATAATTTTAAAAAGTCATCTTAAAAACATTAAATCAGCCGGGCATGGTGGTGCACGCCTTTAATCCCAGCACTTGGGAGGCAGAGGCAGGTGGATTTCTGAGTTCAAGGCCAGCCTGGTCTACAGAGTGAGTTCCAGGACAGCCAGGGCTACACAGAGAAACCCTGTCTTGAAAAACCAAAAACAAAAAAAAACCCAAAAAACCAAAACCAAAACCAAAACCAAAACCAAAAACATTAAATCAGTTCAAGAAATAGTCATATCAGACACATATACATGCACACATACTCATGCAAACACACACATATGCATAATTACACACATACACACATGAACACTCACATGCATGTATGTACACACTTATGCATATATACATATACACACATACATGCACACTCACATGCACACACATATGCACATGATCATATACATGCACACACTTATACATGCACATATATTCACATACATATGTGCCCACACACACACATATTCATGCACATAAACATGTACACACATGCACATGCAAACACACACACACACACACACACTTCATCTTCCCCACCCCCCACCCCCACCCACTAACAAAACCTTGGGGATGATAAAGAAGAAGGCATGGAAAAACTGTAAGTCTGAGGTTGAAGGATTTAAGCAACCAAGTGTCCCCTGAACATGACAGGATGGCTGCACCCAGAAATTCACAAAAACTGTGGTTGCCTGGACAAGACCTGCACAAATCAAACTAGTCAATATCCCAACATGAAAGCAAGTGGAGCCTATGAGCCCAGAGCCCTAAATGAGGAGACACCAACCACTGATGGCTTCTGATGGGTGGACAGTCAGTATTCTTTAAGGATATGGCCCCTAGCAGGTCAACTATGGTCCAGTGGGTAGACTCACAGTTACGAACAGTATAAACTGGACTTGGTAGGTTATTGAAGAAAGAGAAAGGATGTGAAATTGAGAAGGCCTGGGTGGGTAGGTGGTGGTCTTAGGATGAGATGGAGCAAAATACATTGTATAAAATCTCAAAGAATAAAAACGTTATATTAAAAAGAATATGTTTCAGAGAACTTTTAAAAATTGTTTCTTACTATTTTAAAGATCACACCCCTCCACAGGACAATATCAGGCAAGTTAAGAGATATTTCATAATATATCTAACTGAATTCTAGAAATAATTAATGAATAAAGAGCTAAGAAATAGAAACTTCATTAAAAGTGAAGAAACAAACCAAGGTAATGCATGGGAGGAACTCATCAACCAGGCAGCTGGACTTGTCTGAGATAGCTGTGCAGCATAGGTGTGCAGCGTTGAACCAACGCTCCCTACACCAGCTTCTTGGAAACTTGCTTTGGACCCCGGTTGCCTAATTAGAATAGGCACCTGGATCAATTAAAGACTGAATCTGTGATTTACCAGCATGGAGGTGTGGAAAACCCATGAATAGGCATGTGCACATATGTGTATATTACATCCTGAGTCTAGAATTCACTGCTATGGGAATTAGTTCATTCTAAATAAGTTTTAAAACCTAAGTAGTCAGTAATCTCAATAAGGTTTAATTCAGCAAAAATAAAAGTGTCAGACCTGTAGCCTGGGAATACAGAATGGGAAAGGATGGGCGGCTGCAGATCCAGAATGCACTTGGAGTAGGTGGTAAGCACCGAGGGCCGGCCGGAGTAAAGACCTACATTAGATAGCTGTGACTTATATAATTCTGTGGATCACAGAGACCCCCAAAAGCTTCCATATAGACCTGTTCTGCTATATAGACAGCTGCTGTGCTGAACACTCACGCCCCTGGGTTGCAGCAGCTGACCATCACAGGTTCCGACAAAGTCAGACCTAAAGCTTTAAAGAAGTCATGGGGTACCCAAGCGCTCCCGTTTCTCATGTTAGTTTGATTGGATCTTGCATTTTAACGATGTTTTCTTACAGAATGCCTTCTTAGTTGTCACATCACATAGACAATTTTTTAAAACTTGATCGGCTCCTTTGCCCATCATTTCTTCCCTGTTGGTTTCAGATTATTTATAGATACTTGGTTTTTTTGAGAGTGTTTGGAGTAAAATATTTTCCAGTGTCCACATCCATCATTGTCAATCACACCCGACTCCATGTTCCAAATGAAAAGAAAAATGTTCAAGGAAAACCAAAGTAATAATTTCCAATTATCTACCTAGCACGATACCACCTGAAGTGAAACTGTAAGAGACTAAGAGCCAGGAATACATTCTCATGTTATCAACTTTTTTTTTATATGTAATTCTCAAATTTTGGCTCTTGTGTCTTAGTTCCTCCATTATAAACGCTGCCACATTGGCAGCTAATCAAGTCATGATTGGAAAGTGCTTAGAGCTTAAATATTCTTGGAAGAGAAGTTAGTATACAGGTGCAAAGCAAAAGAAAAATTTTTAAATGTTTCCTACAAATTGAAGGGAAAAAATTGTAAAATTCTGGTCGGGCCATGTGTACCCAGAGATAAAGTACCTCCACACGGCTGTCATGGTACCGGGATGGGCTTGCCCAGGGTGGACATATCTCGCTGAGTTATGACAGTACAATCCAAATACATCCACAATGCTTGGAAACAGCTTGTGATACATACAAAAATAAAAATTCTAAATGATAAGGGGGGAAGAGATTTATGAGACAATCAAACAAACAAACTAAATCTAACAAAACAAAAATACGAGCTTTCTATCAATCACTTTCCAAAGGGGGAAAAAAATATCATCTTCGAAGATCAGAAATTTTAAAAATAAAATTCAGTCTCTTTTAAATGATAAATGAACAACAGGGCAGTTGATATCGAGAGCTACAAGTTCTGCATGGAATGGGCATTCTCTGGCTAAGTCACCTCTGGGTGGCTCTTCAGTGCCAGTCACTGGGCTGGGGTCAGGGGCACAAGAGAGAGACAGAAGGCCCAAAGAGTTGGTCAAGGAAGTTGGACACCAATCTGCTCACGTGATGCCTGTGGAGCCCAGAGTGAGCCAGTTCCGGTGGAAAGGAATGTGGTAGCCTGTAAACAGCAACTGGCCTATCTTCCTAGAGAAGTTACGCTCCCATGGAAATCTGTCCAATGGCTAAGAGAACCTGCTGAATGGTTAAGGGTTACCACACAGAGGGTCAGGGAAAGAGCAGAGTTTTGACAACAATGTAAGTGAGGCAGCCGGGACTTTGAGGGCCAGCGAGTGGGACTTTGAAGCACAGAGCCTGCAAGACAAGCTTGGGGGTGGAATAAGGGCCAGAGAAGCCAGAGCCATGAAGCGCTGTTGATGGCTTATTACTTCCTAAGTCAGTGACATTTTCTATAAAGCCATTTCTCATACTGTCTCATAAGTCTAGGGTCTGAAAGGAGTCTTTCTAAGGCTTATCATTCAAGATAAACTTTTACTGAACTCGCCAGAAAATAAATGGTTCAGAAGGAATTATTCTGAGCCTCTCTCTTCAGTGAAAGGAGGACCGCACACACAGGGCCTCCTGGAAGCACACTGCGGTGAGAGCAGGTGAAGAAGAACCTCACTATGGCAGAGGGTAGATTTTGCCTTTGAAGAGGAAATTCTTAGTGTGGCTTCCCTAATGCCAGACTCAGGAGTCCATAGCTTGGCAATAAACAGATCATAGGCTTAAGGGAGCAGGGCATGGCCAGGCAGTTAAGGAGGACACAAAAGGTTGCTTCGTCCATGTGTGTCCAATGTGGAGCCCTCAAATTTCACCTGCCCTGTGACAGCTATGAATTCAGCCTGAACCGAAGTCATAAACATCGTAGCACACTGTGAGGTAGGTCCGTAGCCTGGCTGCACAGGGAGAATGAACACTTTGCAGGTGACAAGGTGGTATTACAACTTCAAAAGGCCATCCAACCTGTAAGCCTTTGTAGACCTTCATTCTCCCTTTCATGGTCATGGCTATCTGGTCACCTGACCTCCCAGCTTTGCTGAGGTTTCTCTTCCGTGATCGGTAGGTTGCTCGCTTCCCTATGAATACACAAGGACAGCAAATGGCACGGATGGAATGAGGGTCTTTCAGTCAATGACTAAGGAAAGATGCTCGCTCTCCCAGAGTAAGGCTCAGGAATCACAAGGTGGAGACTACTGTTGAAAAGCCGATTTAAACGTGTGCCCTTTGTACCAGAGTTGTCCCAAATGGCTTGCACAGATGACAGATGGATGGGTCCATCTTGCCTTTTGGATCAGCTCTTTGTGTCAACAATATCCGAGAGCACATGTCACGACTGCCCATCACGCCTGGCACAGTCACCACATTGGAGATGACTGTTCCTGAATAAAACATTTGGCAAAATGGGCGTTCTGAAGACTTCAATTGTCTTTCTAATCAGTTCCCTCCCCTCCTGGTCTCTTCTCCCATCCCCACTCTTTACTTTGATCTGAGGTAATGGCATGGGGCTTTTCCCATTAGTGAAGAGAGATCATTGACAAACTGAATTTATCCCTCTAGGGTCAATGAGGTCAAACGGAAGTACGTGTGCAAAACTTACACACACACACTCACACATGTGCACACATCCACATATGTGTGTGTGAATATCACAGGGTGCTGAGGTAGAACGTTTGCCTGGCATGCAGGAGACCCTCAGTTCAGTCTCCAGTGTGGCATGAACACTGCCTGCTGTCCCAGCACTGGGGGGTGGTAGAAGCAGCAAGATCATAAATTAATCAGCTTGCTTGGTTACATAATAAGGTTGAGGCCAGATGAGACAATCATTAAAGGAAATAGGAAGTGGGAGTGTATACATCACTTAAGGTCCCTTGTTTATCTTAGAGATCAGACCTGCTGAGGCCGGCGGGGGCCGGCAGGGGCCGGCGGGGATGGGCTTCAGGGCTGGGTTTGCTCCCTCATCTTCCTTCTCATCAGACAGCAGCCTGCTCATCATTCCATATGGCCTTATTGACAGTTGACGACAACTTTTACTCATCATTACATATGGCCACTTACAGTTGACAGCTGTCACCCAGGCAAGTTCACATACGTTGCCGAGTAGTCACATGGCGTCACAGATAGGAGGGTGAGAGCCAAGGCCAGTGAGCCACTGATCAACCAGTAATGAGCCCGGGCAGCTGAGAAACTCCCTCCCTGAACACACCAGGGCTCACGGGAGGCCACACCACCCAGGCCAGTGCCACTTAAACACCTCTAGGACTATTTATTTATTTATTTATTTACTCCTCCATTCATTCAGTCAGTCCTTCATTTGAGTTATTGAGTGATCTTCTCGCTATGTAGCCCTGGCTAGCTGGGATTTTGCTTTGTAAACCAGGCTGGCCTCAAACTCGCAGAAATTCACCTTCCTCTGACTCCCTGGTCACTTTTAAAGCGTCACTGTCCCTGCGCTGATACATTGCTTTCGATTTTGAGTCAAGCTGATCTCCCAAGGAAAATGAGGGCTGACATAAGGAGGAGGAGGAGGAGGAGGAGGAGGAGGAGGAGGAGGAGGAGGAGGAGGAGGAGTAAGCACTGATCCTTAGGAGAGGGCAACTGCATCTGAACATCCCTGCCTTGACCTGTAATTCAGGGAAGGGCTCCTTGGCGATTCACTAGATCACGAGCCAACATGTCAGAAATTTATCTGAATTGCCTATTTCCAAACACGCATCTGGCCCAAAGTACAGTCTAGGGTAGGCTGTTACTATCACAATGAACTGAAAGCTTAAAATGGTAAAGTTTTATTATGTCTCCCTTTTGAAAAAGAGTGTCATGTCATGCGGCATAAATATGCCTCTGCATACTCTACTTATTAACCACATTTTCCACGCTTACAAACACTGTGGGGAGGGGGATGTGCCCACCTATGCCAAGTAAGCCTTCTGGAAGGGGTTCCAACGAGGACAGGAATCACGTATGTGAAGAATGCTAACGTGGATTCGAGGGGAGAGGGAGAAGGACTGTGGAGACACAGGCTAAATAAGTGAAAAGGTTGGTTTTCCATGAATATCAGCAGGAGTCAAAAATGGCGCTGCAGTGGGCCTTGGAACAGGGCAGCTGCTGGGTTTGCTGAAAGGCTCGGCCACTGCAGGGTTTAAAAAACAATCCAAAGGCTAGAGCATTTCTGTTTGAACTTCTAAAGTGTTTCAGAAATCACAACACCCAGCTAAGAAAAACAGGGACAATAGATCTCCCAAACCATTATTTTTATTTTGCTTTTAAAATGCGATGCCTGCTAATTGAGAAGGTCAACTTTAAAGACACAAAGTAAATTCATTATGAAGTACCTGGAAGTTACCTAAATAGATTTCCAACTAAAAAAGATATATGCTCTGGTATAAGAAGTCTAATTTAAATGTCCACCTCCCCCTTTGGGTATAGCCAGGAGCTAATTGAAAGGCACTTAACCGGGGCAGATCTACAGCTCTGGGCAATGTCTGCTAGCTCTCAAAGGAAAGGGTCTCTTAGAGTAGGAAGAGGTCAGACTCTAAGTTACCTGGGCTTTCACTCCATGGTCCCTTGGAGGTGAGCTAGATATCTGAATATAGGTAAAAATCAAAATCAGGCTTAAATCTCCTGAAACTGACACCTTTGTTACTCTGTATTGAAATATGCTAGGGAGACTTGAACAGTGTTCTTCGGACAGCTGTGTGAGACCTCTGGCCGGGGGTAGGGGATGGGGGTGGGGGATGGGGGGGTGGGGGGTGCACACTTACCTCCGAGGTTCATCATTATGTATGTGCACTGCTGCTGGGTAAGAAGCACTTTGATCAGTCACATAAAGTTAACGTTTAACACTTTAATGTTTCTTCTTTAAAAAGATTGTTTATTTTTATTTTATGTGTATGAGTGTCTCGCCTGCATTATATATGTGTACTGCGCGTGTGCCTGGTACCCACAGAGACCAGAAGAGGGCGTCCGATCCTCTACAGTTGGAGTAAAAAATGCTTGTGAGCCACCATGTAGATAGAGAACACTGACCTGACCTTAACAATAGCAGCAGGTCCTCTTTGCTGCTGGGCCATCTCTCCAGCCCCGTGCTATTCATCCTCTATCAGGTGTATGCTAAACTGAACAGTTACAGACACAATCTAGGTCAGAGTTGAGTGCTGACTATCAGGGTGGTGCCTCATTCCACTGGGGTTCCAAAGACATGGGATGCCTTCATGCCATTAAGGTTTAAGTTCAGGGAGACTGGGCAGCCTCGGAGTGTCTGTCACTTCAAAAATTAGAATTCAGTGCTGTACAATGATTTCTAAAAGGTAAAACTCCTCCCAGCCAAAGAAGCAGAAAACCCAGACTGTTACCTTCCCTTCTTCCCTCTGTCTCGAGGACCCTCACCAGAGAAGGTCCCATCATGACTAGAGGCAGGCGTGCCGCATACTACCAGAGGAGACCTGACTTAGGCCTTCCTTCTCCCAGTCTATGCCATTGTAACAGTCCCCTTAGCCCAATTACGGTTTCTGTAGATGCTCATCATCTATGGAAAGTAAACAGGAAAGACACTGTGTTCCTAGGTCTTCGGATCGTCATTCTAAAACCTCCCTCTACCTCCAGAGTGTAAAACTTAGATTAGAGAAATTATGGGTTCTCTTGTCAGCCTGCCTTTGTTACAGGACTGACAGCTAAGACTCTTGGTACAGGTGAAGAAACACAGTATTCTTTTTGACCCTGCAAAGCTGCCTTTGTTACAGGACTGACAGCTAAGACTCTTGGTACAGGTGAAGAAACACAGTATTCTTTTTGACCCTGCAAAGCTCTCTCTCTCTCTCTCTCTCTCTCTCTCTCTCTGTAACCAGGTAGTAGCTGCCAACCATTAAATACTGGCTACATTTAAGGACACAACTGACTCTTACACCTTTTCTCCTCTGCTCATAGGAATGAAGAAGGGGGATCAAGTAGCCAAGTACAGAACCAGGGCTGGAAATACAGTTAAACGGTCAAGTGCTTGCTGTTTAATCCTGAAGGCCAGAGTTCAAATCCCCAACTTGCATGTAAACAGCCAGGTGTGGTGGGGTGTGCTGATAGCCGTATTTGTGGGGTTGGTGTGCAGGGACATAGATGAGCAGATTCCTACATCTTGCTGGCAGTCATTCTAGCTGAAACAGTGAACTCTGAGCTCAGGGAGAGACCCTGCCTCAGAAAAGAAGATGTAGTATGGCAGAGGAAGACATATGATTGCAGTCTCTGGACTCCACAGTGCACTCATGTACACACATGTACATGCATCTCACATACCAATACCGTACACAGCACACAGAGAGAATTAACGGTACACTGACTTCTGGCCGCATCGATTCTCTTTACCGTCACGGATCTAGTCATAAATAGAATTGTTCTAAGTCTCAAGGTCAAGAATATCAAAGGGGGTGCTGGTGAGCAGTGGGTAAGAGCACCCGACTGCTCTTCCGAAGGTCCAGAGTTCAAATCCCAGCAACCACATGGTGGCTCACAACCATCTGTAACAAGATCTGACTCCCTCTTCTGGTGTGTCTGAAGACAGCTACAGTGTACTTACATATAATAATAAATAAATCTTTAAAAAAAAAGAATATCAAAGGAAGATAACAGCTACCATCCACTGGCAAATGTAGACAGTCCTACACACACCAGACACATGTGTATGTCCATATATCTCCCTACACACACACACACACATACACACACAGACACAGACACAGACAGACACATAGACACACACAGGAAAATAAAAGTCTTAGGCTGGATTTGAAGGCCAGTGATAGCCTACCTTCTGAATGCAAGGCCCTAGGTCCGATCTCCTGTATCACTAAAGAGGAAAGACGGTCACAGGTCTGTAGGTGCTCAGACCGAGCGCTCACCGATAATCCTGACACTGTCACGAATTGTTCCCATGGCTAATGTCACCAGATGAACAAACTCGGGCAGTGGAGCAGGTGGGAAGAAGAATGCATTCTGTGTATCCTTATAAAAACAAAGGCTGGCGAGATGGTTCAGCGGCTGAGAGCACTGGCTGCTTTGGCAAAGGACCCAGGTTCAATTCCCAGCACCCATATCTTGTCTCACAACCTGTTAAGTCCAGTTTCAGGGAACTTGATGCCCTCTCCTGGTCTCTTAGGATACCAGGCATGTATATGCTTCACATACATACAAGCAAGCAAACACTTGTCCACATAAAGAATGTTTGAAGAAATATAGTTAAAAACGAACAATTCCGTAATAAGCAGACATCTCTCTCCTTGAGAAGACACTGGAAGATAGAGGACTCTTCCAGGTATATCACCCCCATCAAAAAGCCAGGCTGATGACCAAACAAGCTAATTTCCTCAGTGCCAGTCTGAAATTTACCTCTGGTCTCTGAGTCAGAACCTCTTGCTGTTACAATTTTCCCTTCCCTTCCTTTTCTACAGAGAAACACTGTTTCGTTTCGCAGGTAATTGATAGCCTTCAGCACATGTAAGCTACAATCACTGAATGAAAAGACTTGCTTTGGTGAATTAAAATGAAACAATTTCTCCAAAACAAAGGGTAAAAGCCAAAAAAAAAAAAGAAAAAAAAGAAAAAAAAAAGAAAAAAAGTTAAGGGGATTAATAGGCCAGGGCTTCATCTGGTTTTACATTTAATCTGATATCACGAGAGCTGCAGGCATTTCAAAACACATCTCTTTTATTCTTCTATAAAGTCTGCACGATTTTGGCTCCTGTCATAGAAGCAGTTAGGCGGGGAGGGGAAGGCTGGATTCTGTATCTATGCTAAAGAAAAAAAAAGAGAGAGAGAGAGAGAGAGACGAGGGGTTGACCATAACCCGAGGCCCCAGCTCCTGCAGAGTGCCTGTTGTTCTGAAAGCAAGGTGCTCCACACGATCTAATCATAGCACTAAACCTTGTTACAAGCCCTTTTACAGCTCCAATATCTGGGTTACATGGAAACACGCTGGAGAGCCTCCTTGTACTATGAAATAAATGTCATTCTGACTGGCATCCTCTCTTCCAGCAAGTAATTTCCCTCTGCTGATAAATCGATACGGCAAAAAACAAATGAGAGCGCACAATGGGCACAGTGTGGATTACATTTTTATTCATTCCAGAGCCCCCGCGGCCAAGTTTTTTAAAGCAGAAAATGATGCGCTGGGGCCAGGGAAACAAGGGAGATACATGAAGACACCGAGATAAGAAAAGAAAGACAAAGGAGGCAGAGGGAGGGGGGCAGGGGGAACAAAGAGAAAGGCTGAAGAGAGCAGAAGCCAGTGCAGAAGACAGCGCCCCCACCAGGCGGGTCAGCTGCAGGGACTTCTGCCAGAGAGAGAGATTTCCATCTCAGTGCATTCTCAGGTCCACTCAGCAGGTCAAGGCATCTGCTACCAAGCCTGAGGGTCTGAGTTCAATTCCTGGGACCCACAGTAGGGAACGAGAGACCTGATTCCCTACAGTTGTCTGACTTCATGTGCATGTCATGACATGTGGATGCATGCGCGCGCGGACACACACACACACACACACGTAGAACTTAAAAGAAAAGTTGGGGGGGGGGGGGAAACACATGTGCAACTTTCTGTCTTAACATCTTGATTCTATAAAGCAACATATCACCTGAGAAGGCTCTGTGGTCAGATTTTTGACCTGTCCATTATTGATGTCAACCATCAGGATTTGGCCATAAAAATTCACCTAGAACTTCACCCCAACACTAACACTGACCCATACAAGTCTCGGCAAGTCCCCTCCAGCCATTTGTGTTTCCTTTGTCTTTAGCACTAGGAAGGAAAAGGCCAAACAAAAGACAAGCAAAGGTAGAGTCTCCTCCTGGGAGAAGCAGGAACCATGAAGTAATATCTTTGAGAACAAGACCACACCTGGAAGGGGCCAAACCCAAGGAGAGTGCCATCATGGAAAAGAGATGTGAGACACGGTCTCTTTCTTCACTGCAATGTGCATGATATTTTGTCTTCTCTGGGTACGATAATAAAGTTTAATTCTGAAAACCCCACTTCTCTGTGAAGAATATAATTATAATTCCAGTTATTACTGTGGTATTTAATTGATATTAAGGCATGGAAGTAAAAAAAAAAAAAATAACAGAATTCTAAAATCTCCGTGTACACGTGGAGCTGATTTGATATTCTAAGAAACTTAATTCCCTATACCTCAGTCTTCTCAGCTATAAAATGGGAGCAATTATCAATCCCTGATAATTGTAATTGTTTTAGGGAAAAATAAATAAGTTGGTATCAACAGGGTGTCTCAAGAGCTGGTGCCACAGGAGCCAGAAAAATCAGTTAATTATCATCAGTGTTTCTGCCTCTCATTTCCTGGTCTATCTACAGTTATCTTTCAGGTGTCCTCCACAGCCTCTATTTGGTCACAAGATAATACTATACACCAAAGAAGGTAGACTGTGTATCTCACGGGGACACCTGCTTACAGAATTTGTTGAGTACATCTTTGTGGTTTTGCTTTTTGTCTTTTGAGACAAAGTCACACTATGTGGCCCAGACTAGATTGTAAGTCATACCCTGTGCCAACATCAAGCTTACAAGGATCCCCCTGCCTCAGCCTCGTAAGATCTGGGATTAAAGGTGTGTATCACCACACCAGTTTTAAATTTTCTTAACTATGCTCAGGATCGCAAGGCGCAGTGCAGTCTCTCAGCAGCCAAAATGAGTCAGCAAATTCATCACTCCATCTAACATGTTCTTTCAACTTCTTTCTTGGACTACTATAGGCTGCCAGTTTGGATGTGGGTCATCTGTTTTTTGTGTCTTAAGTGCTTGGATTCATGTCTGCTAACAACGCTATGCTCATTGTTAATTATACCCAATGACCTATGTACTTTGCTGCATGAAACCCAGAAGACATTATCCTGGTTCTTAGCAAGGGCCGCACAACTGTGAATAAAAAGAGAGCAGGTGAGAAGCCAGGCAACAAGGACCGCGGTGAGCACTGACAGTCGCTTCTTTCTCTCAAGTCAAAGCGGGGCTTCCTCCAAGAGCAGTGTTCTCCACAAGTTCTGTCCTGTCCTTGTTGCCCACAAACCTTTGTTGTTTTCCTTAATTGCTTCCTGATGCAATTTCAATACACCAGACATACTCTTGCCTACATGGAATGTATAAGCTAGTTTGCCCTTACAAGAATGGAATATGAGCATTGATGCGGAGATGTGGCCTTTGAGATAGCGTGGGCTGACATTGCTAGGAAAACTAACTGCTCTCCATTTACTGAAAAGGCTGGGGCCTGTGTCACTTGAAGGCAGGATCAGTGTATGGTTTTGTTGTGATGTAAGTACCACTCTAAGGCCAGGTTAGGCAGCAGGAGACATGGCAGCTACAAAGGACAGAGGGCAAGCTAGAAGGAAGTTTAAAGGCACATTGTAAGGGGAATGCAAAGTGGAATTGTTCCTAATTAAAGCAGCCAGGGAATTAGGGAGGTGAAATGTAATTATCTACATTAGAGTTTGGCCGGGCTTCTCTACTCATTGGGAAAAAAAAAAATCTCTGCAGCAATCCTTAATGATCTCAGTTGAACGTCCCATCCAAAAAAAAAAAAAAAAAAAGACGCTTAAGTCTCCCTTTCCCGGAACACAAATGGCCTTCTCACTTAACAAATTTGAAACTGCATGTAAGTCCCATACTTCAGCTTAAAGTAATTATTTCATAAAGCAATGACTTTGCAAATGGGAGTGTTGGAGAAGACACAGCAGCAGAGTGAAGCAGCCCAGCAGTAAATGTAAGGGGTGTGACGACGACGACGTTTATGGTTCATGCAAGGCAGATCTGAAGTATTTTAAAAATAGATGTATATGGTAAGTGATGCTAACATGGATCTGAGGCTGAAGCAGTGTCTCTGAACAAGTTACTTTGCTTGAAGTACACAACTCCCTCTGCACGGTGAGCATGTCACAACTTTGGCAGGTGATGGAGACTCTGCAAACTGGGGAAGCCCAAGGTGTAAGCTGTGTGAAGTGAGCGAAGAGATGAGCTGCCTCTCACAGCTGCCTGAGGAGCACAGAGTACCAGACACAGAGACTGGCCAGGTTAGCTTAGATACTTCTTAGCTCAACTTTCATCTGATTTAAGGCTTTCCTCTCTAGCATCTGGAAGGCCTGAGGAATTCTTCTTTTTTTTTCTTTCTTTCCTTTCATGACTTGACCATAAAGATAAAACTGGGGTGCTTTAATTACCATCCAGAGCCAGAGCCTTGCCCTTTGATATGGAAATCCCACTTGTGCCCCCACCTCTTCTCTGCCCCTTCCTCCACTTTCCCAGCAGGAATTTTAAGTAGCTTTGTCCAACCAGCTTATAGTGACAACAAGAGAGCCAAGCATAGCTCCTGGTAAGGTCTGAGTCCTCCTGGCAGAACTGAGGGCAGGACAGAATGGAGAGGAGATAAACAGGAAGGACAGGACAGGATAGAATAGGGTAGGGTAGGGTAGGGTAGGGTAGGGTAGGGCAGGGTAGGGTAGGGTGGGGCAGGGTAGGGTAAGAGAGGAGAGGGTAGGAGAGTGGAGAGGAGAGGAGGGGAGGGGAGAAGAGGAGGGAGGGAGAGCTTATTAGAATGGCTGGATTTGTTTCTGCCCCATCAGCATGAAGTGTGGCCAGGCAACACAAAGCCTCTCACTTTAAACTCACACAGAGAGCACCAGCCAGGCATGCAGGCGGGCATGCACAGCCACCCAGGTATTGTCATCTGCCTTCTGCATGACTCCCGGCTTAGCTATAATTATTAATTGCACTTGTCAACTGTCATTAATTCCTCTTTAACATCCCTGTCTTTGAGTAATTAGACAGAACAGCCTCACGGAGCCCATTGTTTAGAGTCTCCTGAAAGAGCCCACTGGGCTTTCAGGAGGATAATAGAGGGCTTCTCGGTTAACCCTTGGTGAGCACTTGTGGAGCAGGAGGGAAGGGGGCAGGCTTGGGCCTCCTGCGTTGCCTTGGTCAGACACAGAGACACATCCACTGTTTAAGTGGGGCTAGCTTTTCAATATTTCTTTCCTAGGGACAAAGAGTATTTAAAGTTGACTTAGGAGCAGAGAAAGGGCCAAGAAAAACAGGATTCACTAATCTGCAACAGGGGATATGCCATTTTTTCATATGTATTCTTATGCTTTGTATTTGAGAAAAGCCACATCTTTGAAGATATCTTCTTACATTCATTACATTATACACAAGATGTGTAATGTTTACATGAAGAGAAAGGCGCTTTAAGATGATTTCTAAATTCTCTGAAGTACAAACACTTTTAGCACGCTAGTATTAAGGAGTAAGTTTTGCTCAGACGTCTCTCAGCTTTCTATAGATGGAAATTACTGACAATAATTTTTATATTTTATCATATATTTAGTGTGTGTGTGCGTGCCTGCGTGTGTGTGCACACATGTGCATATCTGCTGGTGCCACAGATGCTAGAAGAGGGAATGGGGACCCCTGGAGTTGGGGTTGCTAGCAGTTCTGAGCTGATCGACACAAGTACTGGTGTCTGAACTTGAATCCTTAAAAGCTTTCAACCCCAGATCTATCTCCAGCCCCCACCGACAGACAGCAGTTTTAGTTCTGCTATTGGAGGCTCAGGAGACTTTCTTTCTTTCTTCCTTTCTTCCTTCCTTCCTTTCTTTCTTCCTTTCTTCCTTCCTTCCTTCCTTCCTTTCTTCCTTTCTTCCTTTCTTCCTTTCTTCCTTTCTTCCTTTCTTCCTTTCTTCCTTTCTTCCTTTCTTCCTTTCTTCCTTCCTTCCTTCCTTCCTTCCTTTCTTTCTTTCTTTCTTTCTTTCTTTCTTTCTTTCTTTCTTTCTTTCTTTCTTTCTTTTAGTTTGTTCTTTAATTAGTTTTATAGGCAGGCTCTCATATAGCTCAGGCTAGCCTTGCATGCACTATGTAGCTGGGGATAAGCTTGAATTCCTCACCTTTTTACTTCCACCTCTAAAGTGCTAAGATTCTCTTTATGCACCACCTTGCCCAGCTTTATTTGACATTACTTTAAAACTTATTCTGAAAGATATACTCAGCATGCCCATGGCCTCTCGAGCTCCCCTAAATGTAGGTAGTGTCCCCCAGTGAAAGGCAAGATGTGACATATGGCTTATTTCACATATCTTGCCAAGTGACAGATATCATTTAACATGGCATGCTGAATAACAAATCACTTGCAAAATTCTGTAATACCTTATGAGTTTTCTATTACTATTATCACTGTGACTTATCAGTTCAAATTACTTTGATGGTATGACATTCATGACTTTAAATTCTCTAGCCATTAGGCAGAGGTCATGCGGAAGAGGGGAGCCACTTGGCCATTTTGTGACAAACATTTTTGAGGAAAAAAAGGGTGTGTGTGTGGATTTTATTCAAAAGCAAAGTGACTTCATGTAGCAAAAAATTTTCTGGATGTTGTGCTAAAAAGATAAATCATAATAATTTCTCTTAAGGAAAATGAAGGTCCATGGAGTTGTGAAAAGTAAAGGAGAGAGAATATGATTACTGGGAATCGTTAGAGCCATTTCCTCTACTCTCTTCATGGTAAGTTTTTTCCCCTACTGCTGAGCCAGTGCTTTTTGCAATAATAACATTTATTGAAGTCTAGATGTGTGTCCTGTGTTCTTTATATACATTAATTCATTTAGTGCTCAGATCTCTGTGAAATAGGTACTATTATTCAATTTCAGAGATGGGGGAAACTGTACAAAAAGTGGTTTCAGAAGTTGTTCAAGACTGGCCACACATGACAGCAGTGAGGGATGGCTGAGCCCAAAGACCCGACTCCCAACCGCTCTTCCTGTGCAGGCTTCCATTCGAAGCATTGCGGCCTTAATTTCTGGTGGTGTTTCCTGAAGAAAGTAGATTAATGTTTCTGCAGAGAGTAGATTAATGTTTCTAGAAGCCTTATTAGGAAAGTGTGGTATGAAACACCCTGGGACCCAGGAGTAGTAAAAGATGCTTTACTCCCAGCCCTTGAGAGGCAGAGGCAGGAAAACCATGAGTTCGAGGCTATCCCTAAACAGAGACTTTGAAAAGAGAACAGAAGGCACCGAAGCCTGGAGGAACCGGGCTTCACGATGTTCCATGTAGTGGCCATTCATGTGCTGGCAGAGGAATATGACAGGAGGAAAAAAGGAAAAAGAGAGGGAGTAGATGAGAGAGGGACAGAGGCAGAGAGGAGGAGAGGACAATGGATTTTGTTAAGTTATGGATTACATCATAAACCATTGGTCACTGTTTCTACTGGGTATCAACCATTGCTTAAAATTAATATGTGAGTGAGTTATATAGGCACATAGAGACAGAGAAAACACATCCATAAACATTCACACAATGTGTATCAACACAGTTGAATGTATCGTTTACTAAGGACTTGCTACATGCCTGCTCTGTACTAAGTGGATGAGATAGTACGGGAAACAAAGGTTAAGTCACTATTCTTAACTACAGGGAGTTTTCAGAGTCAGTGGAGACGGACTTTGGAGAAACACGCCATTAGCATACTAGAGTGCTAAATGGAACACAATCAATGGGATAGATTAACGGAAGCAGCTACTACAATCAATGACGTGCAGTTACAGGGAGAGTAACTGACTTATTAAACAGGAAAACCTCCTCATATGCATCTGCAACAATGCATGTGGTCACCTTGCTAATTAATGAACGGCTACTACAGAAAGCATCCAGGCTGGACGATAGGCTGTAAAGGCTAATAATTCCCACCTCACGGTGAGTGGGAGCCTCAGGTGGCCTGAGCACTGTCTACGTTCAACTTTCTATAAAGGGAAATCTTCCCAGCAGACAGAAAGCCTATCATTGGTCTTTAAAAAGAGTTTTGAAAGTTTTAAATTTATTTTGACTTTAAAAGGAGGGTTGATGGTTAACAAGTGGTGGTGTCAAGAGTGAAGAATGAGAAGTTTAAATAGAATTACAGGTCCCCAAACAAAGGCAGAGAAGCAAGAAAGACTTATAGGGAAGATAAGCTAAACACACCAACCTCAGTGCCACACACATAATGCCAGGGGACCAAGAATGGGCGGGGGTGCTGCCGGGGGAGTAAGAAGGAGGTGACGAGAAAAAAACTGAATCAGAGACAAAAGAATTACCAAGGCCAGAAGTGGACTGTGGGCGGTGTGGTGGGCTACAAAAACCTGAGAAAGCTAAGGCTCATTGATTGGGAGCTGGCTAACGTTCTGCAAACAGGACTACAAACCTCACTAACTGTGCAGTCGCAGGTGCACTCAATGACCTTGCAGCCACCCAGTGCCCACCGCCCCCCGCCCCCAGAGGACTGCTACATGGAAAATAAGCTCATGGGAACACAGACCGAATCACCTACCTGTGAGCTCAACAGACAGGAGCTATGCATGCAAGTACTGCGTAACTATAGCCTGCAGGTACTACCAGCTCTACCTACATTTCCAACCATGTCCTGAGGGCATAAACATGACAGCAGATTGTAAAGGAGATGATTTAAGGACATTAAATATTTCTAATAAACTGCCTTGAAACACCATGGGAGAATTAATTCCTGAGGTGGCGATTTTACTCCCATAATTTAGAGAGTAAGTGAATATAAAACAGAGGCCTCTTCTGTAACGATGCTGTGAAGCATCGGCATGGGATTAAGAGATTGGCACTCGTGTTCCTTCTCATCTCACTCTGAAGTGCTACAGTAGTTCTAAAGGTGAATTTCCACAGTTGGGAGGCTTAGGCAGGAGGATGGTGAGATACAGACTAACCTACACCAAACAGAAAAACCCTGCCCCAAAGATCCACACTGGCCCAAACTCAAAATCACCACCACCACCACAAAAAAAAAAAAAAAAAAAGGGAGGAGAAGAAAAAGAGGAGGAGGAGGAAAAGGAGGAGGAAGAGGAGGAGGAGGGAGAAGAGGAGGAGGAAGAGGAGGAGGAGGAGGAGGGAGAGGAGGAGGAGGAGGAGGAAGAGGATGAGAGTAAGTCTAAAAAGAAATATCACATTTTTAGCGTTTTTGCCTTTGGAGGAAAATTATATTTAGATGATAATTTTCTTTAAAATTCAGGTTGTTTAAACAGTAATATACTATTAGATATACACAGTAGAAAGAAATGGTCTAGATAAAAATTTGGCGTGGGCCTCTTAAACTCTCCAGTTCAGTTGTTCTATTGCTCAGATCACCGAACCATAAAGCCCTGAAGATAAGGCATCCTGGGTTTCCTTTGCGAGCTGAATGAGTCAACACACATGAAGTGACTACGAAATGCCCACGTGTCCACTATCTGTTACGTATGTACATCTCCTCCCTGAGAGGTTTACAATGGAAATAACAAGAAATACTGAACTTTAAAGATAGCCTCAGCTAACCTAAAGCAAGGACATATCTGAGACTCTGTTTCCACACAGCCTGTGCTCACTTATGGTCTATGATTCAGTCAATGTGACTAAAGTTCCATCAGAGATGTTACCTAACTAACACTCTCGCCCACTACTGGATTTCTTCTAGATTCCATCTTTAGTCCTAAACTAAAGATGATAGACTCTAGCCTTGGAAAGAGAGACATGTAAGATACAACAATCAAACACCAAGCCAAATGTCTACAGTGCAGCTATCAGCAATGGTAGACAAAGCTACGAAGAAGCTTCGGGTTACAAAAGCTCTTGATCTTCACTGGAAAAACAGATTCATTTTTCACTATCGCAGCCCAGGGACACCCCAGGGCATTATGCCACCCACTGTTTAATACATAAAGAATCACTTGTTGCTTGTTGTGTCTGTTTTACAAGAGCTTCCCCTGATCCAACGGATGCCACATACAGGAGTTCAGCTGAGCTTCCTTGCCAACTGCTGACATTCCCCAGTTGAAGGACTAGAAAGGTCATAGGAGCTGCACCTGGGTCTCCAGCCACTCATCCTGGCCAACTGCATGCAATCCTACCTGAATTGCATGTTAGCCCTGGGTCTCATGGAGTGACTACAGCATAAAGTCTAGGAAGACAGAAGGGAGGAGCAGGCTTCCATGTATACTACCACGTTGGATGAAGGACTTCCGACATTGCTGCTTTAAGGTCACCCACATTCCTACCCCTAAATTCCCACCCACTCTCTGCAAGTAAGCCTAATAAAGTCATGGGTTGCCCAGGGCGAAGTACTTTGGTGGTATCCAGCTTTATCTGCCATAGGGACCTTGTGAAAGGGGCTGCATATTGCTTAGTTCCCGCCAAAGAAAGTGGGGGTTTCACAAGTGTCTTTAGCCAGCATTAAACTGGGCACATTTACAGTATAACTCTGACTCATAGTAAGGTCTCTGTTTCCCGTTTTTGTTTGTTTGTTTGTTTGTTTGTTTTCACTGCATTCTTGACACAACTTTGGCTCAAACACTGGAGCAGGTACTCAAAACACAGGCACACCCAAAACTGGGCTAATAGCACTAGCTGCTCTACCAGAGGACTCAGGTTCAGTTCCCAGCGCCCACATCATAGGCTGCCAACAGCCTGTAACTCCAGCGTCAGGGGCTCTGGTGCCCTCTTATGGCCTCTTCAGGTATCTGCATCCATGTGCTGTGGCCGTACACAGGCTTTTTAGAGAGAAAAGGTCTAAGTCGGATTTCACTTCTTCACATATTTTTGCTCAGCAGTACTGTCCAGCAGCTACACAACCGCCAATCTTCCTGAAATTTTAGATCCTAATTTCAGGATTTACTAGGTTGGAAACAGCTTCTGGGCAAATGATGTTACTCTGAAAGTGTTTTACCCCAGAAATAGCTGGGTTATTTCTGCTTGACAAGCAGTCTGGAGGCCTGCTTCTCAATGAAATGTAGGTATTCTGAGATGAACACTTCTATCTTTTAAAAGCGGTTACTCATGAGACAAAGGGAGACCCGAGGGAGTGGAGAAAACAAGCAAAGTAGGTTTTACTTATATAGAACGTATTATTGATAATGTGGGGTTGTGACTGTGTGCAGTGCCTTCAGACACCAGAAGGGGGCATTAGAAGATTCGCTAAGCTGGAGTTGTGAGCAGTTACAAGTCACCCAGTATGAGTGCTGGGGATCAAACTAAGGTCCTCTGAAAAAGTGGGAAAACTTTTCACCAGTGAGCCATGTCTCTAACCCACAAAAAAGTTCTAGAAAGGTTGACATTTGCTTTGAGTTTAACAGCTCTCAAGCTCACTTTACCCTGCACCTCTCTAATCCACAGGGTTGTTTTTATTTTTCCTTCTTTTTATTGTATTTTCTTGTTTGCTTGCACACGCATCTACCCACTGAACCATCCCACCAGATTGGTATTTGCTTTGCAAGGGTCTTTCACCGACCTAGATTGGGCAGATCTAGCACTATTCTAACATAGCCCCCAGCTACAAAGGCCTTTGCTACTTGCAGTTTCTCCTGGCCACATAGCTCTGTTCCACCTTTGTTTTCTCCCCCTCTCCTGTCTGTCCTCTCTCCTTCTTCTTCTCCTCCTCCTATGCGCTTCCACTCTCCAAGACCTCCTATCCTAGCTTTGCCTTCAACTGTTCAATCATAGGTTCTAGCCTTTATTTGACCAGTTAAAATGAGGAAAAGATTCACCTGAGTGTATATATGATCAACTGCTCGTTGTGGGGGCAGCCCCCCTTGAGGAAGCAGAATTAATATCAGAATTCAAACAGCATCAGGGCAACCCACAACAGTTCCCCCTTTTTGTCCAATAAAAAGGCTCTTTTCTTTCTGATATAAATTGAGCACAGCCATAACAATTATGCAGTCATACATATAGTATGATATACTCTTAACATACAATCCATCATATTTGTCAATTTAGGTAAAGTACTTTACAATCTAACCTAACCTGACGAGTTTACAATTCTGTGCCTGATGTGTTCATGTGTAACTTTTATTCCCATCTGAAACATATCCTTACCAATCTAGATCATCTTCCTTAACGCTAAACAACTTAAGTGTGATTATGAGACTATAACTAGTCTTCAATCCCATCAGAGATCTGAGAAGAGATTAAATATTACCCGGATATGTAGGAATCACAAAGACACATCCTCCAAAACTATACCATTTGTAGAGAAAGCTGACTGCCTGGACGGACATCTAATCTCTTGGACGTTGGAACATCTGTCTTTTGTCTTCTGGCCCAGAACCATCTGACACACCTTAACTGAAACAGGAATTATGAAGGACTAGCTTACCCTGTATTGACAGAGCTTAGCAACTGACCATCCTAAATTGGTTTGTCCTTTTTGGACAGTATTTTTGTCTGCAGGGGCATTAGGGCAATTCTTTTTCCCGTAGCTACCTTGCCACAATCAAAGCAACTCTGTCTGGAATGGGTCTCTTAGCTGGAGAATAAGTCAGTTCAGTGCTAGATCTGCCCAATCTAGACACATAGCTTATAGATATAATAGCTGGATTGTGTGTTCTTATTTGGGCTGGAAATTATTGCAACAGGCCTATCAAGCATACTTTAGAACTAAGTATACTTCATTTTAATTAGCCTGTCGGGGTCATTTCACAGTTGCGGTCACTCACTCCTATTTCTGAGGTATTTGGTTATGGAAGTGATGAGAGAAAGAGGGAGAGAAAGGCTAGAAGAGGTTTTTAAAAATTCAATGATGCACACATCATATATAGATATTTAACTATTTCTTTAATGTTCTGACATTATAATTACATCATTTCCCTTCTCCCTCCTTCCATATATTCCTTTCTGCTCTCTTTCAAATTCATAGATTCTCTTTTCACTCATTGTTGTTAATTACATATATGCACATACATATATAAGAGGAAACCATGCCTGGTATAGGAAGCATAGCCAACTACAAAGGGCTCATGAATTCACAGTTCTTGGAGGAGAACCTACAAGCACCACGTCCCTAAAACAGCATAATTCTTAACTTCATTCTAAATACATGTCCTTATTTGTACCCACAGACAGGTGTAGTCCTCACCCTCATCAAGAAAATCTCTCTGTGCATTTATCTTTGAACACCTGAACACAAAAGTTCCCAACAAGGGGGTAACTGATTCCATTAAAGAACAAGAAAGGCTGTATAGAGATAGAAACTCTAGGAGGTGGTGAAGGGTTTAAACTGGTGGTTACATCATTAGGTCATGATCCTCATGAGCTCTGAAACCAGTGGCCCAGAAGGCAGGATCCAGAAGGAGGAATCCAGAAGGAGGTACCCAGAAGGCAGGATCCAGAAGGCGGGACCCAGAAGGCAGGACTCAGAATTTCTGTTTCACGCTGCACAACTGTTTAACTCTTACTATTTGTTCATAGTTCATGAATGACCAAGGCAAACTTAAATGCAGGCGATGCTGGGGAAATCTGCTGTGCAAATCACAACTGCCAAGCACAGCCTGGGAGGCCAGCATCCCCAGATTTACTACTGAACAACTCCAGAATAAACTCACAGGAGCACAGGAGCCTGTGGTCTTCCCAAGTACACTTCAAGTCCATGGAAAATGTTAAACAGCTTCAGTTCTTCTGGAGTTTTTCCTAAATACCAAACCAGAAAGGAGACTCTAGATAAGTCTAGAATCTGTATAAGAATTCACAGTCTGTATAAGAATACAAAACACTACGCAGAGACCACTACACTGATGCATGAAATTTTAAAAAGAATGTACAGTGTTGTTGTTGGTGTTGTTGTTGTTTTAAAGTGAAAGATGCAGGTTCATTCAAAGAAAGCCAGTGTGAGATGCAAAAGAGTGATTTTAAACGTGGAGGTGGTTCAGCTTGGCCCTGTCCCTTCAGTTGTCATTCTTAGGATCATTTCTCTGTCACTTTCAGTCCTAAAGAAAGATAGGACACCAAGCCTGGCCCATTCATATGAGTCTCTAAGGACTCTGCTCAGTGGTTCATATGTTATTTCTTTTGGTGCAAAGAGGCTCTTAATTATAAATAATTGCTGACAAACGCAGCCAGTCTTGAGCAGCTCTGATTAATCTGCTGACTCACTTTGTCATCTGACATTTTAAAAGTATCAAACTAACTCTTCTATTACTTCTAAGTCAACATTATTTTCAGTCGATGAGGAAATGGAAAGCCTTAGTCAAAGACCTGAGCATCAGCTGTCATTTTCCACTAGCGTTGTTAATGTGTTTCTCTCTGGGTTCCGAAATTCAAATGCACTAGTAAGGTTCCCCAGGTGAATTACATGCACAGAAGAGAAGGCTAATAATCTTATGTTAGTCCCAGATGAATACTATGTTTATGTGAAGCATGGAGACCTGCCAGCATTGTCAGATATGTTTATAATTTCCTGATGAGCCAAAAACATCATAAAGGGTGGAGCCCATTTGGTTTTAACATCCTCTTGGAATTTTCCCCATAGTATTTTTATTGAAGATGTTCTGTTGAGTTAGTAAGACTAAGCTGGAGGTCTATCAAAAGGAAATTTCCATCACAAGAAAAGATGATCCTTATAAAAGATCCTGAAAGGGGTTTGCAGCAATAGCTCCGCAGTTACTAGCACTGGCCGCTCTTCCAGAGGACGCCAACCAGTTCCCGGTTCCCACATGGTACCTAACAATAGAGATGCCATATGTAATCCCAGTTCCAGAGGGTCTGACACCCTCTTCTGGCCTCCTAGGGCACTGCACCTACATGATGCACAACACACACACACACACACACACACACACACACACACACACCATAAAATAAAAGCAAACCTTTAAAGATCCTGAAAGAAAGAGTAATAGAAGTTTTAAAGAAAGCCAGAAACACTATGCCGTACAGAAAATATCACACAAGTTAATACTTAAGGATCAAAAAATGCAGGTGCCTAGAATGGCCTCTGCAGACTGCATATCTCCAGAGGATTCTAGAAGGAACTGTGTGGCGAGGCAGGCACTTGCACAGTGTGCAGGATCAGGAGCCCGAGTGTGAACAACTGGCAGGGGAGTGCTCTCCGTTTTCAGATGACGACTGAGGTCTGCATTTCAGGAGGTCATTGGATAAAGCTGTGGTCTTTCAATCCCGTTAATTATTATGTTTTCAGAGTAATGAGCGTGTCACACTACAGGTGGGAGACCTTTTAAAATCGACATCAATCATATTCAGTATTTTGTTTTGGTGAGGCTTTTTTTTTTAAAGCACCACCCACATTAAAATGTAAAAGTGTACAGCTCAGAGGTCTCATTAACGTTGCACAATTTAGAGAGTGGATTTGTCAACAAAATAGCTCATTCTCAGAGGCCATTGAACACTGAAGGGATAAAATGCCTTAAAAAACAAAACAAAACAAAACAAAACAAAACTGTATATTGCAGGACAATCTTTGATTACCTAGAACTCACTTGACAATTTGCAATACATTGGTATTTTCCTTTTCAAGCCATAAAGCATTTTACGTTTCTGCATTAGGGTAACCAAAGGGCAGGCGTGGGCAGGGAGGCATGGTTGGGGGTGGGGCGGTGGCACGGGGGTGAGGCTGTGGCATGGGTGGTATGTGATTAAAACAAAGGGGTCGCTTTGCAGGTAGAAGAAAAAGAGATCGAAAACACCAGTAACCCCAAAGAATCACAAATCATTAACTGGCTTTAGTGGTTAAAGCAAATAACTGTAAATGTCATGACTATTGAAAGAATTCAAACTCTAGAGGAGATGAGAAAACAGGCCTGGCCAACGGTGTGGCTGGCCGCCTTCCCCATCCTCCTCCACAAACACTGGGTTTGAAGTACCTGTGGGAAACTACATTTTCCTGTTGTTTGCGGTGGCCTGTGTCTGCAGGCTGTTGTTCAACTCAGGCTTTTTCTGACTGCTGTTAATTTGTTGAAAAGGGTGTTTTAACATGAAGCATTTTAAACATGCATAAATAAAATATCCATCATTTTCTACGTCTCAAATTCTTTCGCTCCCAGTCAATCTTGTGGCAGCGTCTCACAGCCTTTATCACATTCCTTTGACAAAAAGCCTACTGGGAAGAATGCTTAGTTTATTTTATCATGTTTCATTCTCAGTGTGCAAAATTTTACAAGTATCTGGAACTATTAACCTAATTTTGAAATGCAGATTAGCTTAATTTTCAATACTTACAACACACATCTCCTACCTAAAATATGTGTTACCACTAGGGAAATAAATTTTAAAATCATTTACACAGTGATTTTGAAGTTTGTTAACGTCCTTACAGTGAAACTCAAGCTAACCCTACCAGGGCCTACCTTGGTGAGAAATATACCTGAATCAGCTTTTCTTCTACCCCTACCATCTCACTCCCACCTCGACCACAGCCATTGGTTTATCTTCAAGGCCACTCCCACCTCAACCACAGCCATTGGTTGATCTTCAAGGCCACCCCCACCTTGACCACAGCCATTGGTTTATCTTCAAGGCCACTCCCACCTCGACCACAGCCATTGGTTGATCTTCAAGGCCACCCCCACCTTGACCACAGCCATTGGTTGATCTTCAAGGCCACTCCTACCTTGACCACAGCCATTGGTTGATCTTCAAGGCCACTCCCACCTCAACCATAGCCATTCGTTGATTTTCAAGGCCTCTCCCACCTCGACCATAGCCATTGGTTGATCTTCAAGGCCACTCCCACCTCAGTTCACAGAGTTTTCTCCTGCTTTTCTTTAGAGTTTCACAATCTACAATGCTTTCTTGAACAGTATACTTTGATTGCTCTAGGATCATCTTGGATATACTCTCATGAATCTTGCATTTTTCCCTTAACCAATATTAATTATACTAATATTTTTACTTTTACCCCATTTAGATTTTGTTGGGTGACATCTGTGATTGTCTATCTTGGCAATTATTTAGGAAGTAGAAGCATTCTCCTGTGTAATATTCTTTATTATTATTATTATCATGTGTGTACGTGCACACATGTGAGCATGTGTGTATGTGTGTGTGGTGTTTATTCGCCTGTATATGTGTGTTGGCATTCATGTGTCAGATTTGATAGGCGTACATAGCCCTGCGACACTAAGAGAAGATATTGGGTAATCTCCTCAATGACTCCCCATTTGTGTTTATTGATGAACCCAGAGCTTCCCTGGAGACCCCATCTCTGCCTCTGAAGTTACAAGTGGCCACCATGCCTGCCTAGCTTTTAATATGGTTTCTGGGGATCTGAACTCCAGACCTAACACTTGCAAGGCAAGTACTTTATCAATGAAGCCATCCCCTTGCCCCAAAACACTTTTTCATAGCTGGAAATTTATCTAAAGTGACATTGGATTTCTTTCCTTGCCGGCTGCATGCTGGGCTGTATCAAATGTGGATCCTTGAGTCATGGTCGGTAACTAACTGTAGGTACTTTGTAAGTTAAGCCTGCCTCCCCTTGCTCTCTTCTTTGATTCTTTTCAAGACATTTCTGACAAATGAAAAGTAAAGCAGGCTGTGTGTGGCCTCTTTGGCTTCGTGGATCTACCTCAGATTATTCTCTTAGAGTCTTGGATAGCAGACTTAGTGTTTTGCCTCTTATACTCAGGTTCTGAACAAGCAAAAATTGACATCTTAAAGAGACAGGTTATCACTAAATTGCCCAGGCTGCCTTGAACTCTTGGCTCAAGAGATTCTCCTAACTCGGCCTCTCGGGTTTCTGACCTTAAGGACCCAGGCAACGATACTGACATTTGTCTGCACGGTAGAAGGCAGAAGCCACTGTTGGTTTCCAAAATGCATGCTAAATGTTCACAGTTAACATGTCACTCATATAGCCTTGGAATCTTAAACTTATCATAAACTTTTATTTCTACGTGACTGGCTCTTTCCATCTATAAATGTAGTCTATCTCACCACTCACATTGGCTTTGGAAAACATTATACCAACAGGCTGGAGGGATAGCTCAGTGGTTAAGGGTGCTTAAAATGATGACTAGAGTTCGGATCGCAGACAACCTGCGCACCCTGCAAAGGGCTGAACCTCCAGATCCAACAGATTCAGTTTCCTCTTCTGAACTTTGGGTGGTCCCAATAAAACAAAACCTTAAACAGGGAAATAATCATACTATATATCTCGTAGTACTAGGAACATAACAACTGTTACTCACATACAAACATACAGTTAGTTCTGTGACTATATGCATCCGCCTTGGCTAACTTTTAGATTAACACATCATTTGCCAGCAGCGGCAATCCTAAGGTGTTTGTCACGTTTTACTTTATTGGCTATAATTTCCACAAATAATAATAATGATAATAACAGTGAATAGTAAGGCGATTGCAAGGAGTCACTCCGTGTTTTTGATCACTAAAGGAAAGCTGACAATAGGTGGCTCAACCATTTGTGTGTGCTAGAGATCTTATTTCATATCATAAGAAGTACCCCCCCCTCCAACTACAAACAGTTTTAGAGATAGAAGGCATAGAAGCAACATTTTACTAAGGATTTATGCTTAGTTTCTTGAAATGGTTATCTTCTGCATCACACTTCCCACTAGCAAGCAAGGCTTGGATTTCTGAGACAGCATGACTGCATACAACACATCATTCTTTCTGCATGTTGCTCAGTTCACTTTGCTGCCTGGGTTTTGAGGATTTTCCCATTTGTCATCCTGAGCACAGTGGTCCTGTAAGTAGCCTTTCTCACACTGTTCTTATTAATTTTGATGTCTAGAGTCCATGATCCCTTATCAGAGGCAGAAGTGGCCCCCTCATCTCCTTTGTAAAGCTACTTAATATCAGATCCACTTTCTTCTTGTGTCTGCCTAGGGAGTTATTTAGATTCAAAATGTACTCTGCAGGTCAGTCCTGATCCCTGCGGCCGATTCTCCCTCCGGTTATGGGATTCCTTGGCTGTTTCTTTCTAGGTCACTTCACTGCCTTGTATTTTTCTGTCCACCCACCTCTTCCTATCTGCTGTGAAGCCCACAGCCTCGGTCCTGATGCTGATCACTGACGGGCTGTTGGCTTGCTTGCACAGTCTCAGAGATTGAGGGAAAATATTTACCATTCTCAGCGATTCTGATCTTCCCTGTGATGTAACAACCAGGTGGCGCTGTCTAGTGTGAGTTCTGAAGGTCAGGGGAATCAGGCCTTGGTCCACTGCACGAGCAGAAGTCCTCTTAACCAGTGAGCTGTCTTTCCAGTCCCCATTTCCTACTTCAGTCCCCTATTCCAATAATTTCATTCATATGTTAGTGTTTTTGCCTTACTATTTTTTTTTTTGTTTTTTGTTTTTTTTTGTTTTTGTTTTTGTTTTTTTTTTTGAGACAGGGTTTCTCTGTATAGCCCTGGCTGTCCTGGAGCTCACTTTGTAGACCAGGCTGGCCTCGAACTCAGAAATCTGCCTGCCTCTGCCTCCCGAGTGCTGGGATTAAAGGCGTGCGCCACCACGCCCAGCTTTTGCCTTACTATTTTAACTTTGGTTGTTGCTTTGCTGTTTGTTGAGAGACTGGATCCCGTGTAGCCCGTGATGGCCTTAGCCCTACTGTGTATCTGAGGCTGGCCTTGAACTCCTGATGCGCCAGCATACACCTCCTATGTCCTAGGGTTGCAGAGTATGCTAACGCATGTGGCTCCTGGACGGTTTTAAAAATAGTAAGCACTAGTTGACATTTAATACCTCTACGTATCTGAAAGGCAAGGTACAGTAACCCTTGCATACATTCAACATATAACAATCATATCAGGAGAATGGACATTTTTGCTAACATGTCTGTTCTCTCTGCTGGGATACAACTTCTTGAGATTAATTATAGATCTACTAATTCTTACTCTCTCTTTTCTTTTACAACATATTTATTTAGGTCAGTAAACTTGCTAATAGGCACATTTTATACATGTCCTACCACTGCGTATAGGCTTTTCATACCTAATGTTAAAGTTTTATCATTGCTACTTTGACTTGTTTTTAATTGCACAGCGTTATTTCTAGATCCTTTTGTGTTAACTGTTTGAGTCGTGATTTTATTCTCAAAGTGTTCCAAATCCTTGAAAATGACTGAGAGCCTCTCTATTAAAACTCATTTATTCACTTACAGTCTGCTCTGGTTTAAGTAACTGTCCCATGTGTGCATGAGAATCATATCAGTTTCAGTTATGTGAATGGCTCTACCAGGCTCCCAAGGTCAGGCTCCTTAACCTGGCCTCCCCATTGTGAGCCTCTCTGTCTTTTCCCATCCGTTTTATTCTATTAACTGCTAAGGAAAGTGAGTTAGTGCCATCGCTCCAGTCTGTTTGTCTATTCGCTCCATTGTTCTGTCAATTTTTCCTTAATTTATCCTGAGGTCATGGTATTAAGGGACATTTAGATTTAATAAGGTACTCTCTTCCTACCGAAGGGAAGCCTGAATCATTCACAGAGTGGCTCGATCGCCAGTCACGCTGGGGGTTTTAAAGTCTAATGTGCCTGGCGGACTGTGCATCCTGGCATCTGCACGGTGTTCTGTTCTTCACAGTTATTTACCCCTTTTCATCTGAGGAGCCTGAGACACAGGTGATGAGCAATGAACCCAACACTGTGGCCGGTATCGCTCCAAAGTCAAGTCCGCATCTCCCGCATGGAATCTTACAGTTAACTCGGCCTTGCAAGGAAACCCCGCTAGGAAGAATTTCCCACAGTTCCTCATCGCCGTTCCTAAGGTAAGACAGTGCTTAAAGAATAAACCCTGACATCGCTGCTGTTGCCAAGAGGCACTTGCTGACAGGAACCTGGTGTGGCTGCTCCCTGGGAAGCTCTGCCAGCACCTGAACAATGCAGATGTGGGTGCTTGGTTCCAACCATCAGACTGAGCTCGGAGACCCCGGTGGGGGAGCTGGCAGAAGGACCGAGGGAGCAGAGGGGATGCAACCCCAGAGGAAGAACAATGTCAACTGGCTGGACCACCCAGTGCTTCCAGGGACTAGACCATCATCCAAGGAGTGTACAGGGAGGGATCCATGGCTCCAGTTACATATGTAGCAGAGGATGGCCTTGTCTGACATCAATGGGAGGGGAAGCCCTTGGGCCTGTGGAGGTTTGATGCCCCAGCTTAGAGGAATGCTGGAGAAGTGGGGCAAGAATCGGTGGGTGGGTAGGGAGCACCCTCATAGAGGCAAAGGGGAGGGGGGAGAGGGTGGATGGGATGGGGTTGCGGTGGAGGGGTAACCAGGAAGGGAGGTATTATTGGAGATGTAAACGAATGGAATGATTAATTTAAAACTTAATTAAAAAAAAGAATATTTACTTCAGAAAAGCATTCCTCACCGCAAACTGTAATACATAACCTCTTTCACGTATACGTAGAAAAACATGTCTGAGAATCATTAATCTTAGGAAGTTTCTGCATCTATCACAGTTCACAAACTTTTAAAAGATAGATTTAAGCTTTTAAATTGTGTGTATGCGTGTCTGTATGTGGGTACGGGGCTATGTGTGTGTGCAGTATCTATGACGTCCAGATGAGCATCAGTTTCAGGTAGACACAGCAAAGTGACTCTTCAAAGCTTTGCCTTTTGTCTTTGCCATAGACATAGACACCAGGAGCCTGTGGGTGCCTGTCTAATGCACAGCAGCTCAAACGGCCCTGAAGAGGCTACCAGGGTGCGACGAGTCCAAGATTTCTAAGTGGACGTATTGATTCTACTGAGAAGGAAAAATTACCCTAACTATGCTTGTGAGAAGCAGCTGAAGAACCAAAGATACGTGCAGTGCTTTCGCAAGCAGATAGAAACAAACACAGGAAAACATTGGTAGCTGATTAACATTTAAATTTCTCAAATTCAAAATTAAATCACACATATTAAAAATGTTTATAAGGGGCTGGAGAGATAGTTCGGTGGCTAAAGGCATTTGCTGCTCTTGCAAAGGATCTAAATTTGTTTTCCAGCACCCAGATTAGGCGGCCCACAACCACCAGGAACTCCTGCTCCAGGGAGATCGGTGCCCTCTGCTGGCCTCTATGGGCATAGCACACACATAAACGTATGTACATGCAATATGCTTCATACACAGAATTAATAACTAAGAACATAAACACATCCACACACAAGTACAATATATGCATATAATTAATAACCAAAAACAAATGTGATGTTATAAATTATGATTGGAACTAAAACTCAAGATTAATGAGACACCGCCAATTATAACTGATATATTTACTTTCAGCTAGGTTATATTAATTTTTAAATGCTTGAAGAGTGTGCGCGTGTGTGTCTGTGTGTCTATGTGTCTGTGAGAATTAGTGTATACAAGGCACCCACAGTGTGACTCAGGCTTGTTTCAATAAACATAATATTATGAATATTTTCACGTGATTGAAAACATTACTCATAACTTCTTTATCTGTTGTATAATTTCTTACCATATAAATACACTCAAAAATTTATCTAACCATTGTTCTATTCTTGAAGAGTTCATTTAATTCCAAATTCTTCCCATCACCAACCTATGAAAACGAAGATATTTATATAAATGTCATCTGCTATTTACATGATTTCCTTAAGTTCCAGATTCTTAAATGTGAAATCTAAGATCGTGACAGGTAGGCCCTGAGATCTATTCTCGTAGTCAGGCCCATGAGAACTCTCCCAGATCCGTCTTCCACAGCAAGAGCCCCCTTCCCTCTTCCCCTGCAGCTTGGTTTGGTCATGTGATGGTGTCCTCGTCAATGAAAGTGAAGATCAGAGTGGAGTGTGTGGAACCTTCCAGATGAAGTCATTCCGGGAGGGAGCATGCTTTTCTTCTTGGATATTTCCTCTAGGCATGAATATGGTTTTATCTTACTAGGGCCAGGCATCTTCCCTCACAGTGGTCCTTGCCTTCAAATATCCCTGTCCCTGCTGTTACCTACAAGATGGCTATTTGGCAAAAGGGTCATAAACAGGCTTTCAAGTCTAGGCTTATGGTCAAGCTTTCATTCCTGACCCTAAGAACACTCTGGATTTCTCAAAAACACAAACAAGCATTTCATAGATGCACGCCCAGATGCCCACAAACTGTTTCTGCCAGAAAATTGGAAAATATTTGTTTGGCCTTAGCAAAATTGCTTTTTTTGTTGTGTGTGTTTACAGAAACATACCCTGGAATATTTAACGGTCTATGGAAATTTTTCTAAAGTGTGTGACAGACCCATTGTGACCTGAATGTTTCTTTTGCAACAACAACAAAAAAGTAGCAACAAATATTTTTGCAAAACTGTTTGTCAATGGAAAAATAAAAGCTCTCTGAACCTCAAAAATGGATCTCATGAAGCAAGAGAACGGGGTTGATTCTCTTACATGCATTTTAGTGGAGAAATACTCCCTTCCTGACATTCATGTTCAAAACAAAGTGCTAGTCATCACCTAGATATAAAAGATGGTGCACCACAAGTTTTACGGCATAGACTCCATATATTATTACTTCTAAAGTAAAAATGAACGATGCCATATCAGCTTCTATGTTCGTGATGTAGCAAATGTAGCAACTGATTTCCCAAAGGTCTGGAATACGTTTTATAAATGTACCCTGCTCAGCTTCAGGATCCTGTAGACAGGATGGTGTGACCAGCCAGCGCTATGCTGGGTGGATAAAAGTAGACCATTAACACTGCACTGTGCCATTTAGTAAATAGATGAATGCATGACTCTTGGAAGTAGGAGTCGTCAATAGTTTTGCAAAAAATAATTTATATTTATACATGTAAATTTATGCTTATGTAAATTTAGATATACAAACATAATAAAATTATGGTTTATGCAAGAAGAGGCATTATCTTGCCATTTTAAAGCCTCCAGAATCAAGAGAAAAGGTCTACGCACATGTAGGGACATCTCTGCTTTTCTCCTCAGTCATTCATGTCTAACGTCATGGAAACAGCAGAGGCGTGCTTTTGCAAAGGCTAGACCATGTCAGACTCTTGCTCCAGAAATAATTTAAAGGAAGTCTTCATGTATCTCCTAGAGTCCCTTCCGTGAATCCATTCAAATACTAAAGAGTGATACTGAACATAGAGGGAATTCACAGACATTCACAGACATTCACACTCACAGACATTCACACACATTCACTCACATTGACACACTCACAAACATTCACACACACTCAGGCACATTCATGCACATTCACACATATTCACACACATTGACTCACATTCTCACACACTCACACATACTCACACACATTCACACACCTTGCTGTGTACACCACAGCTGCCTTACCACTGTCTTTAGTGATGTTCAGCATCCCCAGGGATCCATACTCTTATAGGCAAACTCAATCTCTCTGTCTCTGTCTCTGTCTCCTTCTATCAATCTCTTTCTCTTTGTGTGAGTGTGTGTATGTGTGAGAGTGAGTGTATGTGTGTATTTAGGTGGATGTGCACATAGATGCATGTGTGAAAACTGGGGATCAACCTCAGCTACCATCCTGAGGAACAGCTTCCCTCCACTGAGGGAGAGCATCTCACTGGCCTGGACCTCACCCATTAGGCTGGACAGACAAGCCATGGGCCCTAGGTCTGGGTGTCTCCTCTCAAGCCGTAGGACTACAAGTGAATGCCACCACACCCCATCTTACGTATGGTTCTGGGGATCTGCCTCAAACCATCACACCGAAAAGGCAAGCACTTGACCACTGACCTGCCTCTCCAGCCCCTCTTATAACATCTTGATGTCCTAGAAATGACTTTGTTGTTCATTTTCCCAGGTTAGATCAACAAGAAAAGACCACTGCCCAGCAGTTGAGATTCCTAAGAACCCAACTTACAGAAGCAGGGCCCCCTGGCATGGTGGAGCCAGGCTGAAGCGTTCCATTGTCAGATTGCTCTTCACGGCAGATCAATGGCATTGCTGTAGTGTGCCATCTCTTCCAGAGAGCAAGAAAACAGGTGCCCGGAGGCTACCAAGACCACACGAAGAACCTGTGTTACTCCGTGGGATGATAGCTTTTTCTAGTAAGAAGTTCTGAAAAATGACACATACCATCCCTGCAAATACTGGATGTAGAAATGACAGCAGTAAGCCAAAGCAGAGACTGCCAATCTGCAGTCAGCCAATTAAAATATAACTCTTTGATAAAAATGTGCCTTCAAGCCCCCCCCCCCAACGCACTTTTGCTCAGTTCAATGAAATGTAACATCAGCCGAACATAACAGATGAGTAAAGTTCAATTTACCCCAAAATGAAGCAAAATTTGTCTCAGCGTGTCTTTAGGTGACATTCGCAGGGCACAGTAATTTCTCCCACAAGAGGGAGCTGCTATTTTTATATTTTTTGTTACAGGACTTGAGAATAAATTAAGTTATGAATTTTTTTGAAATGTTTACTAATGTCAGTATCTTTATATCAGGTTAAGTTTTAGAAAGAATCAGATTTTGTTTAGTATATTATGTAAGACGACAGGATGCCAAGAGATTAGACAGAGAGAAGAAATTATTAATTTTTTCCTGTGTCTACTGTGACTTGTTTTTTTTTTTTTTTAATGTGTAAAAATGGCCATGTCACTGCCACAATTTGGAAGAAAATTCCATTATATTTGCAGAAGTGTTTGTTGTGTCAAAGTGACTAGGATTATCATAAGTGCTATGAACCTAAATTTAATTACAGAGCAGGAGAAATGAGATCTCAGTCACCACCATCTCAGAAGAGGACGTTGGATAAAACAGTAGTTTTCTTTGCATCGACTGGAAAGGAAAGCACTTTAGTTCGGAACCCTTTCCACTGAGCCTTTCTCCCAGCTCCGAGAAAGCCTTAGGTGGTAGGGCAGGGAGTCAAGAAATGGGAGGTTAATACTGCTGCTCTTCTGGAATTCCAAGCTGCCCATTAAATCATTGTTTTTCTTCCCACTAGGGACAGGGGACCTAATGGACCTAAAGTCGATTCTTTATAAATGACATAAAAATATATTCATTTTATGAACTAATGTGCCATGGTGCAATCCTATTTATACCCTCTGCTTTCAAAAGGAAAGACAGGCCCATTTCTGACAGTAAAAGCTTACTCCATCATGCTATGGACAGGTTACAGAGCATATTGGGTCACACGAGGAATGGGCTACAGAACACACTGTCCTCTGAAGCCCCAACCAGGAAAAGACCAGGGCTACAAAGACGTTCCTGTGGAGACCGTGGGCCTGAGCTGGCAGGCTGGTGTTGGGAGCCCACTCTGGAGCTACACGCAGGGAGCCTCCCTGAGCTTCCTCATTCCCTGAGCAGGACTGGAGGGCCTCCAGGGCATCATCCCGCCCAGAACACGCACTTCATGAAGTCCAGAAGGCTGTAACTATAGCATGAGGAAAACTAAAAAACCAAACACAACTTTAATTAATAGTCAATTCTATAATGATTTTAAGAACTGTGGGTAAGGAGGGAAGTCAAGAGATATAAAGGCTCACTGATACAGCAGAGACCCAGGGTCTCTGGGGGCCTGAAAGACATTTCACCTATCAAATATAAAAATTTAACACAGAACACAAAAGAGAGGGCAATTTTGGTTGTATTTTTTTACATACTGAATAAACAGTTGAGCACAGTCTATGTGTCCAGATAGCCCCCAAACTAAAGGCACTACTTACTTAACTTTTAAAAACTGTTTTTATCACAAGAAAGGTAAAATACTTTAAAAAAAAAAACACTTCAACTTACCCTATAACTTTAATCTGTCAATACTTTCTTCCATCTTACGTGTTGTAACAATGCCAAATAGAAAGCAACCTTGTTAAATTCAAGGCAAGCACAGTTCCAAGTGGGAGTTAGCTGTGGGGGTGGGTGGGTGGGTGGGGGCAAGGTGGGAGGGAGGAGGTGGGATGCTAACTGCAAGCTGAAAGATCTTTTCTCTGAGAATAATGTAACCTGACTGACTTTTCCATTGTGCAAGGTACAAAGATAAATAGGCAGAGACTAATAAATAAGAAAAGCAACTTTAAAATAGATGTTTCCAAGCAAATTCTAGCAACAGGTCGGTCAGTGTGAGATTCGCTGTTTGATTTTACTGGTTTAAAATCCATATAGTGATTTTAAAAAATTAAAAAAAAACCTCACTGTTGTTCTTTATTCCATTTGCCAAGCAGAGTCATTTATTCCCTATTAGATAAAGTATAATAGACTGTACGGAAAGGGTCACTGGCCTGCCATTTAATGATATTGCCAGCCCTGATCTGCATTTTCCCGGCAATGTCCCTCAACACAGAATAAATGGCTGATCTCTTCACAATAACAGCTGATTTCTATTTATTAAGCTAAAAAGGTCACCATTTTCTACGGCTGGGCCGCCCTGCACTATTGATAATTTTATGCATAAACAAATGGAAAATTTGTGCCACATAAATATGCATTAGCAATTACTTTTTACGCTTGCCGCATGCAAATGTGCACCTCGCAGGCTCTGGTCGCTTTTGTTTTAGCTCTTGGACACAGAAACAAAAGAGCACAATACACAATTTTCAAATTGCCAATCAATAAGCAATGCAAATTCTGAGGTAAATGGCATAAAAAAAAAAAAAACTTGCTCTGAGACAACAGGACAAAAGTGAGGGTGTAGATAGGGAGGTCTTTTATAGGATTTTTATTCCTTTCCTGTTTATAATGAAAAGGCTAAAGTCCTCTTGACACAGACCAGCCAGCAAGGCTGGTCCCAGAGCCCATGCCAGATGGGCAAGTAGAAAATGCACACATGTTGAGTAAACACGCAGCACACCCCAAAAAAGGGGTTGGGGTGAAACCGTGCTCCTGCGTGGCATTTCAGAGGCACCACCTGCTCAGATTTCTGTTCAGCTCTAGAGACTCAGAAGTTTGAATTTTAGGGAGTTTAAGAATTAGGCGCTGTAGACAAACGTCAAGATCCAGTTCCCCTGTGCTCGACAGTGACGTTTCGTTTGCTCAATTGGTTTTTTTCTCCTAATGTCAACAAAATCCCCAGGAAAGGGGAAAGTACACTGTCAAAAACTGAGATGTGAGGTTGAAGGGATGGCTTAGGAGTTAGGAGGGTTTGCTGTGCAACCATGGAGGGCAGAGTTTCAACACCAGCACCCACATAACCAGTTATGTGCTCCTGCAAAGCCTGTCTGAGCTATCCTACATTCTATTCTGGCTTCTGGATATGGACACACACACACACACACACACACACACACACACACACACACACACACTAAATTTTGGTGGGATTCTTTTAGGAACACAAAGTAGAGGGGTACAAGAGGAATGTTTAAGAAATAAAAGCATCCCATAAATTGTTTGTAGTTACATAGTTTAACTACAAAAAAATAGAGAATACTATCGAACACAGGAAAACACACACACACACACACACACACACACAGAGAGAGAGAGAGAGAGAGAGAGAGAGAGAGAGAGAGAGAGAGAGAGAGAGAGAGAAAGAAAGAAACAATATGACCGAAATGCATGGCAGAAGGAAGATGTGTTACCTAAACTGAACACACAATGAAAGGTAAGCCAAGAGCAGGCCAACTGGTCTACCAACAGTGACCACATGGCACAGTGTTGACCTATCTAACCTATTTTCTGATCTCATTGCTTCAGTTTCAAGGCTTCTGTGGGTTTTCTATGCTGCCACTGATGCTTGCATTTCAAGGGGCAGAGGCTGAGGAAGGTTGTGAGACTCAGGAACTCATGGAATGAGGTCTTGACTCATACCCTTGAGGCCTGCATCTCCAATGGTCCAGCTTCTAACAGGGCCATCTGGGAGCTCCCTCAGAACGCGTCCATATAGACCCAACTGCAACAGCTCTTTCCAAACTCGCTGATGGCTTTGACTTTGCATAAATAAGCCAAAACGTATTTGAAAAATAAATTCAGGGTTTCTGCAAGTTTCTTTAATGAACTTATTAAAATACTTTAGCTACTGTAAAATATACAGATACTAATTTGTGTGTTATATGGATGTACCTTCATGCATTAATGCAAGCCCATGGAGAACAGACCAGGGCTTTCATAATCATGTGAGGACAGAAAAATATTTTGTGATCTTCATCATGATCTTAATATGATTAGACCTTCTACTGTCTCACAGGATTAAGGAGGCTTCGTCACAGACTGGGAAATTGTTTTGAGCCCACATGCAAATCTAAAGGCAGTGCTAGGGGAACTGGGTCTTGCTTGGAGCAGGATAAGGATCCTGGAAGCTTTATCTTCATAGAGAAGGCCATGGAGCTTGTAGAAGTATTTCCTCCCTGATGCTATCAGTGATAGGAAGCCAATGGCATTGGGGCTGGCGAGGTGGCTCAGTCAGTAAGCACTTTCCTTGCAAGCTCCAGGACATGGTTTTAATCTATAGAGCCCAGATAAAAAGCTGGGCATGGTAGTACATGAGCATAATTCCACATGCTGGGTTGTCTTGGCCCTGGCCAGCCTATCTGAACTATTTGGCAAGTTCCAGACCATTAAAAAAAAAATGATGCAGTCTCAAATTATAAATAAATAGGGAGAGAGAGAGAGAGAGAGAGAAAGAGGTCTGAGAATCAACAGTTGATGTGCCCTCTTACTTCCATACACCTTTATACACACCCAAAGAAATACTGATAAGGATATTGATAATGCAATGATTTCATATAAGTAAGGAAAAGACAGCCCCCTAGAGAGAGCACAGAGCGTATCACATATACGAACATACATTAAGGTCCCAAAGGACTTGACAGTTTACTCAATTATGGAAGTATTCTTTCCAACACTAAACTAATCTTTTTTTTTTCTTAGTTGATTTAGTTTCTAGTGTTATTTCAGTTAGGGTTTCTGTTGCTCTGAAACAAACAAACAAACAAACAAACAAACAACAAAACAAAACAAACAAACAAAAAACAAACCATGGCCAAAAGGCAAGTTGGGAAGAAAAGAGTTTATTCAGTTTATACTTCCACATTGTAGTCCATCACTGAAGGAAGCCAGGACAGGAACTCAATCAGGGCAAGAACCTGAAGGCAGCAGGTGATGCAGAGGCCATGAAGAGGTGCTGCTTACTGGCTTGGTCATCATGACTTGCTCAGCCTACTTTCTTATAGAACCTAGGACCACTAGCCCAGAAATGGCACCACCTACAATGGGTGGGGCTCTCCCCATCAGTTGCTAACTGAGAAAATGCCCTATGGTAGAGTGTTATGGAGGCATTTTCTCAATTGAGGTTCCCTCCAGTCAGATAACTCTAGCCTGTGTCAGAATGACAGAAACTTGCCAGCACAAGTGTCTTCCTGCTCCATATATCCTCTTCACTTGGTCCTCAGAGTTGCATGTACAGAAGTTCGAATATGACTTATCTGATACGGACAAACATGGACTCATTGCCAACCTCCCATCATAGGATGAGGTTTCTGTGACAGCTACTCCCTGGCCCATCTCTCACTCTCTGTGCAAGGTAAAGATTCTATACTAAAATGATGACCATCCTAACTGAAGGGAACTTCATCCAAACTTAGGCCAGAAGTAAATGGGAGGTGTGAGGCAAGCCTGCTTCACTACCCAAAGTGCTGTAGCTTAACCCTCTTCTTGTATTTACCCTCCCAGTTCTTTCCCCATTCCTTCACTATCAGCACCGCCCCCCCCTTGCTGGGGAGTCTGATGCATACTGAGAACGGGTTCAACCACGGAGCTACACACCTGTCCCCAATCTCATGTTCATATCAAGAATGTCCTAGTGATTCAGAAAACAATGGAGCAATGGAAAATCAGAATAGATTAAGGTATAAAAGTATACACACAAGTATAGGTAGGTCTCTGCTATAGAATTATGTCTCTTTAAAAACAAGCAACAGAAAATTACAAATATATTCAAAACTAGAGAGGACAAGACAACAAAAACACCCATGAAACCTCTTCAATTTACAACATCTATGGACTTGTTATGTCATAGTCTCTCCCCTCTCTGCCCAGCCTCAGGCATCTCAGGGTCTCTCTCCTGCCAGTTGGACCCACAATTGTGCCACCTTCTCTCTAGGGACTGGAGACTCCTGTTTCTTCCTGGTAGGATTTTAAGAGCTGGAGATATCTTTCTGGTCCTGGCCTCAGGCTGCTGTCTTACAATGCACTACTGCCAATTGACAGTGGTTCCTTAGTGATACACAGAGCAAACAGAATGGTGCCATTGAACTTCTTATCATCCCATGTCAGACCATCACTGGATACTTTATTCATAGCTCCTCTGGGAATAGGTCACATTGTCATAGGGAACCCTGCCCACAGCATGCTGACCCAGTGAGCCATGCTCCTATTCATGGCCACCAAAATGCTTCCATAGCAAAGTATCCTACATCACACACAGTGATCTTATTCCACATTCTTTGTCAGCTGTGTCGAGGATTTTTCCCTTTGTATTGATCTGTTCAATGATTTGTCCTTTGTACTGATTAGTCCATGTCTCCAGAAATTCTGCTGTGGCGCCCAAGTTCATACAAACTACCCTAGGCTATTTCCAGGAGGAGGGAGGAGGCAGACAAGTTTCAGTCTTAGACAAGATGTGTCTAATCTGTGCACATTTCTTTATCCTAATAAAACACATCCTTCTAATTTTATGAGACAACAACATACCAACACACACACACACACACACACACACACACACACCATAAAGGTGATAGATGATGGATAGCCTGTGGCTCTTATAAAATTACATTTTGAAAATGTATGTGTTAATGAATTAAAACTATAGATTAAAAGTCCCTGGATCAGGCCTGTGCTTAATAATTAATAGAAAAGGATAAAAGTAATATTTATGGCTTTATATTATCTAAAACACTTGAATAATTATGCAAGAATAATATTACCAGGTGAAGACAAACTTACCAAATTTGAGTTATGATCCATAGAGAAATTTTAAAATATATAAAGGTCTTGAGGTGGAAATGACCTAACTTCACAAGCCAGAACTTTAACCTGCTTTGATATAAAGCATTTCTATAGAAATATCAAAGACAAAAGAGAAGATTTACTTAAAGGATAATTTGAGAGCTAATTAAAAAATAATTTTTAAGTGGGTAGAGAGACATTTCTATGGTTAAGAGCACTGGCTGCTTTTCTAGAGGACCTGGGTTCAATTCCCAGCACCAACGTGGTAGCTCACAACCGTTTATAACTCTAATTCCAAGGGATCTAACTGTCTGTCTATTTTGGTCTCTGTGGGCACTGTGCACATATTATACACAGGCAAAACACCTATACGCATAAAATAAAGTAAAAATTAAATTCATTGTCATCATCGTCATTGCAGTCGCCATCATTAGTGTGTGTGAGTATCTGTGTTTAAGTACATTTGCAGAGTGTGGGACCTGGAGTTGGTAATTACAGCTGCTGATGAATGTTGAATACCAGACTAGGTTTAGGTGTGTGTGAGTATATGCATGTATGTGTTTAGGCACATTTATAGTGGCTTGCTTAACTGTGAGCCTATGTATGGGCATGGGTGGATGGCAGAAGACAATCTGGTCTTTCCTCAGACCATTTACTTGTGTTTTTCCTCTCACTGGTAGGTTCTCACGAGGTAGGCTAGACTGGCCAGCCTGAGACCCAGTGCATCTATTTACCAGTGCATCTGCCTTCCCACCCACATTGTTGGGGTGACAACTGTGGCTTCTGTGGAGTGAACTCCGTTCCTCATACTTACACAAGCAGTTTACCGTTCACACCATTTCCCCAGACACTACTGTTTGACAGAGATGTGGATTTCAGTGATTGCAAACTACACAGTCATCAACCATGCCGTTGTCTGAGCTAAGGCTAATGGTTCAGAGCTGAGGCAAGGGACTCTGAGCTCACACACGGTCGGTCACTTGCCCCTTATTAATTTCTGTGCCGCCTAACTGTCTTTGACAAAAATCTCTTAATCGATCAAACTCTCAGTTTCCTCAATTTTGAGTCATTGAAAGTCATTCAGACATACTCAGAGTAAAGTTAGGCTGAAACAGAGTATAGGCAGGGCCATGTGGCCTAGAGGTGGAGATAGGCCCCCCACAAATGGGAGGCTATGGGTTGCCCACCATTTACCATCTGTCCTAGCTGGATGTTCTTCTATTGATATCTATATTGTCATAGCCAGGAAGCTACCTGCTGAGTGTGCTGTGTGCACTGGGGACAGGAACAGGACGTCTCTAGGCTCACTGAACAGTCAGACCAGTCTACTTAGCAAGTGCCAGGCCAGTGAGAGACTGACCATCGCAACAAAAACAAAACAGCGCAAAATGGATAAACAGCACTTACAGAAAAATACTTGAGGTTGTCTTCTGCCCATTGACAACCTGTACTCATATGTGTGCACTCACACATACACAAACACACACTCACATGTGTTCACTTATACACACACAAATGCACACTCACATGTGATCACTCACACATGCACAAATGCACACTCACATGTGTTCACGTACACACAAACACACATTTACATGTGTTCACTCACACATGCACAAATGCACACTCACATGTGTTCACTCACACATGCACAAATGCACACTCACATGTGTTCACTCACACATGCACAAATGCACACTCACATGTGTTCACTCACACATGCACAAACACACACTCATATGCGTGCACTTTCATGCATGTACTTGCATCCACTCATGCACACACACACACACACACACACATGTGCACATGCTATCTCACACACATTTCCACAAAGATGATAACTTTGGATGGAGGGAAGGTGGTCACTTCTTTTTACCTATAGGAAGAAATGATACAACTCACCAAGTATCTTTAGAAGAAGACACAGCATCTTCAAATAAGCCAGACACAATTAAAGAAGCAGTGTTCAGATTGAATACGTGTCACTAACTTTTCCTCCCTTTTAGGAATGTCAGTTTTCAGCGCATAGTTACTGCTTGGAGACTGTGAAAATATGAACAAAGTACTTGTGTGTTTCGAGGAGGGTGTGATGCTCCTACGCTGCCAAGAGCAGTGCCTCTCCTCCACTCCGTCTGTCAAGGTGACTAGCGACTCCACACTTGCCAACCAAGAGCACAAGCAAGCCAGCTCCAAAAAAGGTGACCTCAGATCTGTGTATGAAACACCCTGGGCTTCCTCCAGTTATTTCAAAGAGTGCTCTAAAGTTTTCAAGACATTCTCAAAATAAAATCATTTTCTGTGTTTTGCCATTGTCTAAATACTCTTCAGGCCTTTAGGATTCCTCAGAGACGACACTAGTCTTACTCTCAGCCTTTATTTCAGCTTCGGCAGACTCCACCCCTCTCCTCCCAATTTAAAGACAAACTCATAGAGAGGATGAAGACCTGATCCCTGGTCACCTCTTCTGCTCCCTGTACTCAGCGACCAATCACACACAGAAGGAGAGAACTGGCAAGAAGGGGAATCTGAAATCCCTTACAGCATGGAACAAGAAGCAGCTTCCTTCTAGATAAGTATGATTATCGGAGTTATGTTACAGTCAGTGCTTCCTCCCTCATAGATGGAATACTGTTTCTCTACGTGTGTGTGTGTGTGTGTGTGTGTGTGTGTTTGGTGTGTGTGTGTGTGTGTGTGTGTGTGTGTGTGTGTGTGTGAGTGACTGTATGCTCATGTGCTGTAGTGTGTGAGTGTTCATGTGCATTTGCACGCATGCACATATTGTCAGTGTGTGTGAGAGAGTAAGTGTGTGTGCATCTGTCTGTGTGTGAGTGTGTATTAGTGTTGTGAGAGTGTTATGAGTTTTTGTGTGAGTGCGTACGCATGTGCATGCATGTGTGTACATGTGTGTGGTACTTTGTGTGTGCACTTGTGTACATACATGGTTGAGAGAGAGAATGTGTGTGTGTGTGTGTGTGTGTGTGTGTTTGAATGTGTGTGCACGTGAGTGCGTGTGTGTGCAAGCCAGGAACAGATGTTGGGTATCTTCCTCTACTGCTCCCTGTTTTCTTTGAGACAGAGTCTCTCACCGAATCCTCTGCTGAGCTCTAGGGATCCACCTGTGTCTGTTGATTTAGCTCTGGGATTATATTGTCGAGCCTGGCTTTTTGATAGGTCCTAATGCTAGCATGACTACTTTATAGGCTTCATTTGGGGGGGGGGGGTTTGAGACAGCATTTCTCTGTGTAGTCCTGGTTGTCCTGGAACTCACTCTGTAGACCAGGCTGGCCTCCAACTCAAAAATCCGCCTGCCTCTGCCTCCCAAGTGCTGGGATTAAAGGCGTGCGCCGCCACTGCCCAGCTCTTTACAGACTTCTAACATGGAATTTAGGAAAGCACTGGACAACTGAACATGATTTTAGGCTCACTGGGGAATGGTAGGTTATATCTAACAGCAGTCTTTTTAAATTAATTAATTAGTTTTATGTGCTTTACCTTCATATATATATAATAAAATGTATCAGTGCATCACATGTGTAAGTTACAGGCAGTTGAAAGCTGCCATGTAGATGCTGGGAATTGAACCTGGGCCCTCTGGAAGAGCAGTTAGCACTCTTAAAGGCTAAGCCCCCTCTCCAGACCCCTCTAACAGCAGCCTTATATATAAGGAGCAGGCAGGTCTCAGAATGTGAACACCCTAAGTAGGGCATGCTTCACAACATCCGCAGGACACAGCTCCTGCAACAAAGCACTCTCCAAAATTGTAGGAAGGGTTGCAGCGCAGAAACCCTAGACAGACAATGCTTTTATTTAGGCCATCTGGTTTTGACTCTTACTTTTGTTACATAATCATAGTAATGCTTTCGGAGTGTGGCATTTCCAGGGTGCTAATGACTGCCTTGGCACAAGGCGATCAGCTCGTGCCTCCTTGCTAATTCCACTCAACACCCCATGCCTCCTCTTTGCAGTTCGAGGATACACTGAGCTGTGGTTCAAGTGACAGAGGTCACCATTACTGAGATAAATGGATCATGAAATCACTCGTCATGGTATTTATCCACCCTTTGCAGAGAAGAATGTTAAAAAATAAAGCAAGCAAGCAAGCGGGGATGGCCAGAATCATCCATGCCAACAACATGAAATGGAAATGGAAATTTATCTTTGAGGAAAGAGTGACCTCCAACCTTCTGCTATGTAGAGTAGCCATCAAAAACTCTACAGCAGTGCAACCCCATCCTTAACAGTATATTTCGGGTTCCGCTGACACACTGTTAGTGAGAAGACTCATAATTAACTGCGCCTTCTTCCCAGAGAAAGCTATTGTTGCCCTTGCCCTTGCTGCGGTAAAGCTGTGTACTCATCTGTTCCCTGCAGATGGAGCCCAGGCTACCCTCTTTTTCTTCATACCAGTCCTAATCCCAAGCAAAGATAAGCCCTGACTGTTGGCAGCTACCCTGGCACACATCCATCTGCCTCTGTGGGGCTCTGAGGGGCCTGTATCTCCCAGGGTCTCTCTCTGTGGGGCCTGCTCAGTGTGGAGACTGGCCAGTTCCTGAATAAAGGTTCTGGGATTTGAAACCTAGTTAATTATCTCTCTAAGGGTCGTAGGAAAGCTACAAGCTCACTTGAAAGAGATACAAATGTCTGTGTGGCTAGACGGGTTTTGTTTCGCTTTTCTAGGTCCTGATACTCTGGAGGAGAAGCGGTACGTGTGCTTTCTTCCGGGCTGTCTCTCCAAGGGCAGGTGTGCAGCTAAAGCTGCAGGATACTGTCAAGCCTCCCTCTCGACAGCACCGGGCAGGGCAGGCTGGATCAGAAGCACAGTGTGGCTGCACTCTGGTCCAATAGAGAAGGCTCAGCTCCCAGTCTGTGTTTCTCAGCCTCTGAGGGTAAATTCTGACTATTTTACTTGTGATAGGAGAACTGGGGTAGGCTTGCTAATACTCCGGCTGCCGCTCTTTCTATGAGGAGAATATCACTCTGTACCTGATCTGGGAGCTTATCATCTACTAGGACTATCTAAGAAACTTCAACAAACTGTATCAGTTTAACCTAGGGGGAAAATCCCTTCACAGACAACACGATAAATAAGTTGTTTATGCAAGACAATATTTTATCTATACATGCACGCCAGAACAGTTAAGTATATGTTTTTGTTTGTTTTTGTCTTTGTTTGTTTTTATCATAAGTTCTAATACCTACAGATACTTTTGAAATGATATGGTTTATTTTTGTGCTTGTTTCAACAACAACAACAACAACAACAACACGCATTTGGTTTCCAACCATACAGGGTGAGTTATCCCAGAGGCTTAAGAAAAAGTGTTTTAGATTTGAGACTTTTTCAGGGTTTTTTTTTTTAATATTTGTGCATACAAAATGAGATATCTTGGGAATGGGAACCAAGTCAAAAAAGCAAAATCTGTTCTGTTCATGTGTCACGTGTGCCTTACACACGCAGCCTCGAGGGATTTTATGTCATGATGTAGTGCACCTGGGTTTAGGCCACAGCTCAGTAAGTGAAAGGAGATGTGGACTGTCTTGCTTGTGGCTTTGTGTTGACACTCTGAACGCTTTAGATTTGGGTGTCCTTACGACTTCTGACTTTCAGATTCGGGGTTTTCAAGCTGTCCCTATGGTGGCTGGCATGAGACCCTCGTATAAGCAGGCCACACTGTTAGCAGCTTCGGTTTTGAAACCCAGAGGCTCTGATGACTCAGCCACAGGTCCTCTTGTTCCACAGGACAGGATTCTGGTGAGTTAAACTATGTGACCAGGACCTGACAGCAGGCCGCTGGAGGCCTGGCATGTAGCCAATGACTTCTCTGCTTTTCCCTCTGAGGTGTATGCTAATAGCTTAGAGGCACAGTCCGTTGTCCCAAAGTTACAGAAATAATGAGACAAGTGCTTTGAAGAGCAGTGTAAACAGAGCTCCCCAGGACTATGATGTGGTGCGGATAGATGGTTCAAGAGCAAGGAAGGGCCTCAGCTTCCCCTGGAAGCCAATGATAACTTCCCAGACAAAATCTGAACTAAAGTAATGCCTACAGAACGACTTGGAGCAGAGCAGCTGAGAGGGGGCATCAGCTAGTTCCTAAATTTCACGTGAGGAAATAGAAGTTCAGGTGCAGGGTCATGGCCAAATAGCTTTTCAGAGAGGTTTGCTGGTCCCACCCAGTATCCTCCACTTGGTATCCAGCAACAGGCAATGCTCAATGATACTTGTTATACAGGCTGTTTCTCTCTCTCTCTCTCTCTCTCTCTCTCTCTCTCTCTCTCTCTCTCTCTCTCCCCTTCTCTCTCTCTCTCTCTCTCTCTAATACAGTGTGCTTGGGCATTGTCTGCTGGAAGAGATACATCAGAATACATTCTTGTATTATCATCTCTTTCTAAGACTTCCAACAGCACACCACGAGGTAGCGAATGGGTTAACAAATTGCTGGGACATGTAAATGTTATTTTCGGCTGGATTTTATTGAAGGGTTTGCCATGATTATAGACAAAGTTCCAACAAGGTCAACATCAATGATCCAAAGGCATGAGCAGGTAAGCTGAAGAGAGATCAAGTAAATGGTTTAAATGCTGCAGGAAAGGTAATTCTCACGGCTGTCTCTGCGACCAGGCTAACTTCCATTAACATAGTTAGAAACTCTCCGATATGAGGAAAATTACTATAACTTCAGATATTACTCTAAGGAGCTATCGCTGTGGAATAGGAATGAAGAGATGTAGATAAATCTGCTGATGTTCGCCGTTTCCACAAACACGTGCACAGGGGAGCAGAAAACTTTGGAAACCGTGCCTGCTACGAGGAGCTATGTTCAGCAGCAATGCTTCCCGGGTTACTACAGCTACGTCATCAGGGAAGTTCTGGGAGGTATTTGGCATGGCTTGCAGGCAGCATTTAGAGTCCAGAGGAGAGCTAACGAAAAGTAAATTGATGAGTGATGAAGATTTCCTGATAGGTTACCATTATTGAGACATCAGTACATGCTACAGCTCCTAAATGCCCCAGTGGGTGCTGGGAGGACGAGGAGTGGGCATGCCATGATTCCTGGGCATGCTCTGATTCCGTCCTTATGATTGTGCCTGACCTGCTTAGCCAATGTTAAGACAACAGCAAAACACAACTGATCATAATCTCTGTCAGCATCCATCCAACGGGCATTGAGTGGGGTGTATGATGGGCCCCCAAGAAATCCAAGACCCAGAAAACAGTGTGGCCTGGAAGAGAGAAGACCACGTGCTAAGAGCTGTTTGTACTTCGAGCACAGTTATCCCAGTTCTTCCCAGAAAGCGGCATGAGTACTTGGGGCACGGGACAGCAAGATTCGTGACGGCTTGCACGTGAAATAGCTGACCAAATGAAACTGGAGCAAGAAGCTCAAATAAAAGCCAGCGGATGCCAGCACACCACAGATGCTCGATGGAAGAAACAACTAAGACACAGGGGCTATAAACAAGTAAAGGTGGGAGAAGATACATGCAGACAGGGTAACATGTTGGGAGTGGACTCTTGAGCCCCACAACAACACTGGAAGTGGCTTTCCTGGGATCCCATGTCCCTGCCAACCCGACACACACACATCTATTTCTGAGTACCATTTTCCTACCTTACTTTCAGAACTGGGTCCTTCTTAAAGTCCAGCCATCCTTCCTACCAAATGGCATAGAACCGCAAATTTAGTTTATCTCTTTTGGTCCTTCGACGGCATACCTTGTCACAGCAAGAAATAGCAACAAAATAGAAAATGGTGTTTCTATTCTGGTTTCCTTACATTAAATAGTAAAGCGCCATTCATAACGTTATCCTGTCAGCCTCCAGACCTGCCAAGAAAAGATCCAGACATCGCTGCCACAGAAGAGCCAGAAGTACATGTATCTATAATTGTAAACTCGTAAAGCTAAGCAGAATTCTGACGTAGGAACCCCACAGAACTAGATCAAATATGTATGCCTGTCCATCTGTTTACCTACATATAAATACATCCCCAGGACCAGTGCTGGGGGTTCTTCCAGGCCAGCCCAGGGCATTTCCAGTCTATCCTTGGCCCCCATCGCAGCTGCCTTGGCAGGACTCACAAATCCTTCAAACAGCATCCTAGGGACACAAAACCAGGACGAAGCTCTGTGACACCAGAACAAAACTCTCTGCCTGTTCCTGCCTCATCACTAATATCATCTCTTCAGGGAAGCCCAGGGGCATGTCAAGACAGCCTTATGGATTTCACATCCTACCCATGGAACTTAGAAGGAGCAGTTCTATAAGCAAACGTGAGGGTCACAGAGTAGGTGCTCAAGTCTAGGAAGCCCCAGAAAGAGTCACCCAAGCCCAGGGTGAGTCACGGTGTTAAACAGCTCCATACTCTTGACCTCACTAATGGAAATGCCTAAGCCTGAAGCAACAGCACTCAGAGCTTTCAGCAATAAACAGATTGGGTTGTCTGGGGCTTTGTTCTGGTTTCATTTTTTTGTTCCTATGACAAGTTCCCTGATCAAGAGATACTCAGGGGGAGGAGTTTATTTCAACTTAAATTTCCAGATCACAGTCCATCATTGAGGGAAGTCAAGGCGTGAATACAGGCATGGACATTAAGACAGGCCTGTTTGCTATTCTACCCACTGCCTCTAACCAGAGAACTCACTGTCAGCCCTGGAAGAACAGCAGAAACCATGGAGGAGGATACTTGATGGCTAAGGTCACGTGCTAACTACACCAAATAAATATGCCGGATAAAAACAACAGCGGACTTCACAGACTATGACAGGTAAAGACCTGCATTAATATTGCAGATGGTGGGTAACTGTGCACCCAAGAGCAATGCTGACAGAAACTTTCCTAGAACCTCACCCTAAGGTATCTCATTAGAGATAGCCACAGATTCCAAATTAGAGAACAATAATCCAGAAATCCAAAACCTAAAACATTCCTGGTCCTCATTATTTTAAAAGCTCTTCACATATAAATGACTATATGTGAACATTTATTAGTGCATATGTATATGCACATGTATATATAATGTGTATGTATAATATATGTATATATATAATGCACATATATATGTATATGTGTATATATATATATATATATATATATATATATATATATATGACCCACACAGTATGTTGTCACTCTAATTCTTATTAGCATCTATTTTTTTCCTTTCTAATAAGATTTTCTTCACAGCTAAGAACTTGCCATTCTTGCTCCCCTCTCTGGTCAGCATTCCTCCACCCACTCCATACTTATCCAGCCAACACTTTCGCTATAACAGAAAACTAAGCACAGGATGAGGCAAGTTTTATTGTAGACAGCCCCAAATACTTCAATTCCCCAATTTAGGAATGCAGGGATGGTATATACAGCCTGGAAAAAAAAACCTGTAACTTGTTCTCTGTCTCTTGTGTTCAGTACGGGATAATTTTCTCAGTCAACTAATGCTTTGTACGCACTATATTTTTTTTTGGTTACTCTGATATGCAACTTTAGACTATATAGATCAGGACCTGGGTATAGTGTCAAACAGACCACTTTTATAAAGGAAAATTAAATCTAAATGTCCTTTTACATATGATATTTTTTAAAAATATGTATCATCTTTTAATTTGAACCCCTCGTAAAAAGTCAAGAAAAAGTTAAATAAAAGCAATAACATATCCTAAAGTAACTGATGAAAACCACTAGAACATTATTTTTCAGGGGTGCAACTGTAACAGAAGTATATCTGCCATGCTAAACTTCTAAATTAGAAGGGATATGACTCCATAAACTGGCTGTGGTGGTCGGTTTTGTCAACTTGACACAATCTAGGATTACCTGCATGAGAGTCTCCCAGAAAGATTGTCTATGTTCTGTGGGACTATGAGTATGTCTTTGGGCTTTTGACTTGATTACACTAATTGTAAGGAGACGTGGCCCACTGTGGGCGACTCTATTCCCTCAGCTTGAGTCCATAACTGTATAAATAAGAGAAAGTTTGCTGAGCACGGGCATGCATGTGTTTATTCTATCTCTGCTCTTGAGTAACTAGAGGGTAAGTGGGTACTTCAAGTTCCTGCTTTGGCTTCCCTGCAGTGGTGGACAGTATTCTGGAACTGTGCTCTTTATATGTATGTGTAAGTGCCACACACACAAAGGGCAATGGTACAAAGGACTTTACTGTTAACTCAGACTAGGCCAAAACATAGTTTAGGTTCTTTCTTCAGTTTTCTGTAATTAGCATCACAGTTCCAACCTGTAAATCAGTTAAAACATCTCAAAGTAGCTGCTATTCAGGCATCAGACTTATCAGCTGGCTGTACAGTACAGTTGGCATCTACACATCGGGATTGTGGCTCTTTCTATTCTAAATAACCAGTGTGGGCCTTCACCTCCTGCCATGTTGCTGGTCTCTGGGCCTTTCCCCTTTCTGTCAGTAAAGCAAACCATTCTCTTCTTCCTCCAGCTTCCACAGCTCGAAAGTCAGGCTATCTAGAAATGGGCATTGCCTGCTACAGAGCCCCACAGATAAATCAATTAACCAGAATAGGTGAAATTCTGCACTCTCCTTTAAACGTTGTTACAGATATGGGTTGCTTCAAGTCATGACACGGGTCCTCTGCAGCAGACCAGAGACACAAGAAGACTCAAATCTCTGGTGCCATCCAAGACTGGCTTTCCTTTCCTCCCTGCATTTGGAAGCTACAAATCAGGGCCAAGAACATCGTCAGAAGTGACAGGGAACCTGCAGGTATGGATCTGGGGCTGGCCTTCCAGAACCTTCTCCTGAGGAATTAGACTGGGCACAAGTACATGTGACCAGCTGCTGGTCTGTGCCTTACACTGTCTGTTTGGCAGGAGTCACACGGAGAGCATCCCCTGCCAGCATCCCACATTTCTGGCTTCTCCCTCCTCCTTATCTCTGGCTTCTTCCTCCTTTCTATCTCTGGCTTCTCCCTCCTCCCTATCTCTGGCTTCTCCCTCCTCCCTATCTCTGGCTTCTCCCTCCTCCCTATCTCTGGCTTCTCCCTCCTCCCTATCTCTGGCTTCTCCCTCCTCCATGTCTCTGGCTTCTCCTTCCTCCCTGTCTCTGGCTTCCCCCTCCTCCATGTCTCTGGCTTCTCCCTCCTCCCTGTCTCTGGCTTCTCCCTCCTCCCTGTCTCTGACTTCTCCCTCCTCCCTATCTCTGGCTTCCCCCTCCTCCATGTCTCTGGCTTCTCCCTCCTCCCTATCTCTGGCTTCTCCCTCCTCCCTGTCTCTGGCTTCTCCCTCCTCCCTGTCTCTGGCTTCTCCCTCCTCCCTGTCTCTGACTTCTCCCTCCTCCCTGTCTCTGGCTTCTCCCTCCTCCTCCTTGTCTGGTGGCTTCTCACTGTCATCCTCATAGAACTCTGGGTGACAGGTATTGAAAACGTGCACATGTGAACTATAGAATAACATTGACTGTCCTCTCCCAGTGCATATTAACCCATTTGGGGGAATAACAACTTTCTCTTCAAATATTACAGCTTATTTCCACACTAAAAGAATGGAAATCTCCAATCAAAATTCAGAAATTAAAGTTTTCCTCTTAAACATGCTATTAATTAAAAATAAAACTGCTTTATTATTTATCAACTCACACATTACAGCGTTCCACAGCCACAGCTGCCCAGCCTGAGGTGCTCTGCCTCTCAGTGAAGTCGTCCACAGTTAGAGTGGCTCTGAGGTGCCTCTGAGGTGCTCTGCCTCTCAGTGAAGTCGTCCACAGTTAGAGTGGCTGTTCTGAAGCAATGGGGATTCATACTTTCTCTATCGATTTCATTTTAAAATTTTATTTACATTTGTAGAGTTCTTGCTATTTCACTACCAAGAAAGATGAGCTCACATACCCACCACAGAACAGGACAAAACTGGGATAAAGTTGCTACTGAAAAGAAATAGCTTTGTAACCTCACATAGGGATTCTAGCCTACCACATACACATGCACATATGTAAATAGTATGAGTGTGTGTTCACTATGAACTTTAGAGAGACCAAGGAAGAGGAAATTTATGTTGCTAGGAGATGGGAATACTCATGAAAAGATAGGACTCAATGACATGGGCTTTGAAAAGGTAAAATTTCAACGACCTTACAAAAATACTCTAGGACTTGGGCTCAGATTCTAGTAAAATGCAGTAGCAATATACTTTTAATTTCAATGCCTTTTGTTCCATAGATTTAACAGAGTCGGGGACTAACCTTGCAGTCATGTCCTAACTAAACGTTCTGAAGTGTTACAGTACTGTCCGTAAACAGTATGGCTTCTATATGATACATATTAATTTTTATATTTTATGTAAACTGGTTTTCTTTCAGTATCATAAAAGTATTACAATGAAGATATATGGGTTCTGCTACTTATGGAAGGTCCCAGCAGCAAGAAGAGGTAAAATTGAACTTCAGTTATGACGCTAGGGTCCTAAAACAATAAAATCATAAGGGAAAGAAGTGGTGGAGACTCACACCTGTAATCTTAGCACTTAGGGGACAGAGGCAGAGGAGGGAGAGGGAGAGACACAGAGACAGAGAGACAGAGAGATAGAGAGACAGAGAGATAGAGAGACAGAGAGACAGAGACAGAGAGAACACCTAGAAACAAAACTTAGAAACTCTACTTGGTTTCTATTGAAGTTGAAAACACATTTTTAAAGTTTAATTTTAGGGAGTTGAATGTTTCAGGTGTTAACTAGGTATAAAAATACTTGATTTAAAAAAATATTATTTAAATTTTAGTTGTGTGTGGGTGTGTGTGTCTCTGTGTGTGTCTCTGTGTGTGTTATGTACCTGAGTGCAGTCCCTGTGGGGGCCAGAAGAGGGCATCAGATTCCCCCTTGAGCTTGAGTAGCAGGTGGTTGGGAGCTGCGTTCTGGTACTAACTAGTATTTGAACTCAAGTCCTCTGGAAGATCACAGAGCTTTCAGCCACTGACCCCTCTCCTTTATTTTCATAGGTCAGATAGGGTATCAAAATTATTAAAGACACAGCAAAGTCAGGGTGTCAAGCTGTTACCTTTCAGTGAAGGTTTGTGTTATTTCAGAGCTGTGTGTGAGCAAGCAGCAGCAGCTACATTTGAAGGGCAGTTCACTGCTGTGGACAACTGAGTTGTTTTTTGTTTCTGCTTTGCAGAGTGAAATCACTGAATTCAGAGATGTCATTACAGGGCACAAAAAGCAAGTTGTCGGTTTTTTTTTCTGGACAAGCCTACTTCCAGTAAACTCCCATCTTTGGCTTCAGAATCAAATCATATTTCAGCAATTAATTAGCTCAACGCTGAATCCCCCAGTAACACCAAAGAGTATTTAGTCATTTGCAATGTGTTTCAATTGTGACAGTTCAGTCCTAACTTCAAGCTCAGAAAACGTAGGAAAATAAAGGTCTCAGGGGGAGCAAGGGAGGGTGTTTCTGAAGAACCCGCTCCCTGGCACCCAGGTAAGAGAGAACCCTGAAGTTTAAGAATCGTTTTAAGAAACATCATCTGCTTCTATCCGGGTGCATTAGAAAGCATTAGATGGTTAGCTCCCCTCGCAGGGATTCACGTATTATAACTTGCATTCTATTGTTGAGGGATTTGAAATTTTCTGCTCAGCATCTTCAAATCTCTAGAGAAAAGAGGCGACATAAATTCAAAATAAACAGACTCTGGGCAGTTTACGTGGTGGCACTTTTGATTTCTTGATGTGCCTCCTGATTGGTTCGTGGAGATGAATTCATTTAGTAGACTAACTTCAGAAAAACAACTAATTGATGTGTAGTGAACGCAGCTATTTCTTACTCTGCCAACAACAGACTCTCAGAGTTCTACATCAAACCAAAGCTTATTTGGGGTGTCGTAAACCATATCTTCTCTGATTTTATTCTTAGCATCTTTGCCCACCCTTGATTTTATGACATACTGTGTGTGATGTTTAATTTGCTAAAATCTGAGAGGTTATCACTACCAATTGATTTCCTGAGACAAAGGAAACTCTGTGGTAAACAGAATCCACAGAGGCGTTTTCCAACAGGAACAAATGAAAGTGCAAGCTTTGCCTTATGACATTCCATAAGGGGATGGGCGACGTCTCAGCAGTGTGCTTGCCAGGCAAACATAGGGACCTGAGTTCAAACCCCCAAAACCCACATCAAAACATCAGACATGTATTCCAGAACTGACGTTGAAGGGATCAGGAGCCATAAGTGGCTCCACACCACCCAAGTTAGTCTGATTGTCAAGATCAAGACTGGTGACCTATCTCCAAAAACCAGATGCATGGCTCCAGAGAAATGACTCCCAAGGTTGACACTAACATATGCAGGTGTGGGCACACTTCCCCCAACTAATATAAAGAAATAGAAAAAGGACACTAAACAAGGATGTAACCACGCTGACATTTAGCAAATGACCGGCGAACAATGCAAAATGCTCTCTGCCCTCAGCAGTTCAGAGTGTTTTCAAAGAAATTTATCAAAAGCCACAATGTATGTGGTAACTTCTAGATTCAGGGGGCAGAGGAAGAAGAGATGGGGGGATGAAGGGAGGGAGAGAAATAGAGAGGGGAAAGAGGAAGAGATAGGGAAGGAAAGAGGGAAGAAGGGAGAAAGACTGAGGGAGAGAGAGAGAGAGAGAGAGAGAGAGAGAGAGAGAGAATGATTATCTTGAGGGAAATGGAGGGGACTCCTTGTAGCCAAGAACTAAAGTACGCTGGGACACTGGAATTTACATATGTCTACATTAACTATATGTGCTAGAGAGTTACAGGAAGCCTCAGAAACAGTGTTAAATGCACCATCTGGATTCCTATAAAATGAACTTTTACCTGATGGTTAGTGGCAATTTATTACTAAACACAAGAAAGATGTGTGAGCTATTCTGGACTCAAATAGGACATTATCCATGCAACAAGACCAGAATTCATACCCCACCCCCTGCCCACCCCTGCAGCAGGCAAACAGACCGCTGGCTGCATTGTCACCCGAGGCGGCGGCGGCGCAGCGATGGAGGCGCGCATTTCCGTCTGTGAACCCAGACACTTTTCGCCCCTTCTGTCAGGCTTCCACACAACTTCTTTCCTCTAGGAAACCACCCACCAATAGATCTTCCAAAGCTATCATCCCAAAACCTTCTCACCCTTCCAATCTTGAAAACTCTATGTTGCATATTCATATAGCCCCAAATCCCGAGAGTAACCAAGATTCACTATGACCCTACACTAAGAGAATCCAGTGTTAGGATGCACAGCGATGGCGCGCAGATACTTAACACTTTGTGCCGTCTAGTCTTTGGGCACACTTGTTTATGCCTGCCTGCCTTACTGAAAATAGTCTGTGGCTACTGAGAACAGAGACCTCTGTCTTTGCAATGATGTCCCTGTAGTTTTACATAAAGCCCATCCCTCCTCCCCAGAGGCTACTGCAAATCCTAGGTCTGGGGATCCCTGCACCACGTGGTGCTCACTGTCAAGAGCCAGCAGCTGCTGTCACCTTCTGCCCTGAGAAGACGGAGAGCGATTACGCCTGTGCAGTCTGCACCTTCACTTGTCCCGACTGCGCGCATAAAGGCGCTGTTGATCCTGGCACCAGGACGCCAATATTAGTTACTTAGAGAAGTGTGCCCTGTCAGGAGACAATTTACTTTCTCAGAGCTATTTCCACTTTGCGCTGAAATACCATGACAGCTGCCTTAAAACGTTGCCCCAAATGCCTTATGTGGCGTGTCTGGCTTATTCATGGAAAGCAGCAAACTCCATGCATGTTTCTAATGATAACTGCGAATACATCTATTAGGGTGACAACCAGGAATATATCTCATGGTATCTTATTACACAGCATGATGACCATAATTTATATATACCACATTCCTCCCCATTCAGGCTAAAGAACAGGAACTAAACTGTTACTGTGGAGAAAGTCTCCAACCTGACTGCAGCAATTAGCCAGTGACTTGTTACCTATGAAGCACAGAAAAGGAAAATTCTAACAGAGAAATACTCGAAAATCTCCAGTTTTCTAACACTGCAGACTCTAGCCAGAACACACTTACTTCTGAAGTTGTTCTTTGTTCTGTTTTGCTTTTAAAGGTTTTTTTCCTTTTAATTCTGCGTGTGTGTATGTATGAATGATATGCATATTAGTGCACTTCCTGCAAAAGCCAGCAGAAGATGTCATATGTCACCGGTCTGGAGTCCCCGGCAGCTAGGAGCTGTCCAGTGTGGGTGCTGGGAACGGAACCCGGCTCTTTTGCAAGAACAGCGAGTATTCTTAACCACAGAGCCCTCTCTCTATCACTTGTTTTTTGTTTGTTTTTGCTTTGTTCCTTTTTTAAATAAAAATAACACACTAGAATAAAAAAGTTATGAGGTTGTGGTCAGAGGAGGACAAGACATGTCTTATCTCTCAGTGTAAGCAGTCAGTGCGTTGCACAAAGATTAGGGATGAAAAAAATCTGTTTTAACACACTGAATATGTTGTTCCTAGATGCTTTTCTTTGAGTAAACTCTGTGGGGTTAGTTTGGGTACAATCAGGTACAAGAGTATTTTTTTGCTACAAATGCTACAAATGTGATAATTCACGTTCATGTCAATGCACAGGCACTCATATGGTTTCATACAACTAAATCTTTTTAAAAAAACACTTCTTTTTTATTAAAACAATATTTTTTTACAGAAATAAAAAAATGAGTGAAATTTCTAATAATACTGTCTTGGTTCCATACAAATGCCAAAAGTTCTAAAGTGCCACAAAATATCTACAAATGGTGTCTCCAAATGGACTTTATTTACTCCTAGAGGCTCTTCTGCACACCATCCACATCTATGATACATGCGTCACCATCAGGCTCTATGCAATCAAAGCACGCCATGACAATATAGACATGCACATGCCAATCCAGCCCATTGCTTGGCTTGCGAATGCCTTGTTTTGAACAGCATAACTTACATAGAAAGGCCACAGAGAGTAAATAGTTCCGTGAGAGGTCTTTAACACAATTTGTATCAACAACAGACTTAGGAAATGTTTTCAAAGAACTTCAAAGCTATTTGTAATATGAAACATAGAAAAAGCTATGAGAGGCAGGTCAGAAAGAGGAGAAGGTCATAAAAAAAAGTGGGAGCTCAGAGAAAAAGGTAGATTGTAGAGATGGGTGGGTCATAGAGAGTGGTAGGTCATATAGAGAGGAAGGTCACAGAGAGGGGTGGGTCATAGAGAGTGGTAGGTCATATAGAGAGGAAGGTCACAGAGAGGGGTGGGTCATAGAGAGTGGTAGGTCATATAGAGAGGAAGGTCACAGAGAGGGGTGGGTCATAGAGAGTGGTAGGTCATATAGAGAGAAAGGTCACAGAGAGGAGTGGGTCATAGAGAGTGGTACGTCATATAGAGAGGAAGGTCATAGAGACAGGTCAGGCATAGAAAAGGTGGGCCATAGAAAGTGGAGGGTCACAGACAGAAGTGTAAGACATAGAAAGCAAGTCATAGAAAGAGGTTGGCCCTAGAGAGAGGAAGATTATAGAGAGGGCTGGGTCATAGACAGGGATAGGTCATAGAGAAGGAGGTGACAGAAAGAGATAGGTCATAGAGAGGGGAAGTTCACAGAAAGGTAAGACAGAAAATGGGTCATAGAGAAGGGGAGTTCACAGGGAAGGTAAGTTGTAGCAAGGGGTAGGTAATACAAGGTCTGTTTTTCCCTTAAGTTTGAAATTTTCCAAGTCCATTAGTACAGTTGAGAGAATTCTCTCAGATGAACAAAGAGGAGGTCTTGCTAACCCTGCTTTGAGTTTCAATGGGGCTTCATATTAATCTGAAGCCCATAAGACAATGGTAGAGAAATATGAACTGCCAAGGATTTTTAACACTGAAAATGAAGACAGAGATAATCATTCTTGCCCAGAATCCCAGAATCAGCCTCATAAATTGAATGCTTAGCCAGGGACAGGGTCCAATGCATTACAATGGGACATATCAAAAGCCATTATCAAGGGACAGCTGATGACAACCAGGCTCAGAACAAGGAAAATAAAACCGCTGACTTCACATTAGCCACAGAAGGAAAAACAACACCATCAACAGCAACAGCGAAAGCAATTGTCTAAAAACAACACACACTCAAAAACTGCCCCAAATCTAGAAACATACCAAACTCCAGTATAAGCCAGAAGAACCAAAGGATGGAGAATACACAATACAGGGAGAGGCTTACAAAACAGGCCATTTTTATACCTATTGTTAGTAGAGAAAGGCCATCAGACACACTGAGCACAGTAGAGATGGGGGCTGGAGAGAAGAAGCAATATGTCCCACTGACTCCCAGAGGCAATTTATAGCCACTCACAGTTTGTCTGATTTCATTTAAAACAAGGCAGAAACTTAAACAAGTTAGCTACTGCCAGCCTCTGTGTGACGGTATCCTAGTGGAACCTTAGAGGACTTGAGCATAGTGGAAGGTAATTAGGTAGCTGAGGCCATTGTCTACAGAAGAGATTCACGCAGTCCTCATGGGGTGCTCAGTTCCTAGAAGAACAGGTTGTCATAATAGGAGCAGGCAGAACTAGTTCATCTATTGTACTTGCCCCTATGATGTCCTTAGGGAACATGCCCCGGCTTGTTGCTGCCAAGTGTCATGGGGATCCTCCCCAGAGACAATACACTGGTTGATTCCTGATCCCAGACTTTCTGCATTTAAAATAAGGCATTTGGTATACCTCTTTTGTTTATAAAGTGTCCAATTTCTGGTGTTCTGTGATAGCAACACCAACATTATGATAATGGCATCCAATATAACCTGGGTATTACTTAAAAGAACTTTTTATTCTCTTAGTAGTTAATAGTATTGTAAACTACAAAAAGAAGGAGAAAATATGCAAATAAAACATGATATTCAGATAAAGTAAAAAAGAAAAGAATCTTTTTACAAGCCAACAAAAAACTGGGCATCCAATATAACCTGGGTATTACTTAAAGGGACTTTCCCCCCCTTAGTAGTTAACAATATTGTAATCTACAAAAAAGGAGAAAAAATATATAAGTAAAACATGATATTAGATAAGTAAAAAAGAAAAGACTCTTTTGAAGCCAACAAAACCTGGGGAAGTTTGTTAATAGGTCGACCTGCTTTGTATTGACAAGTTTTATTTAAGGAATTGCTTCACAATGGAATGGACACACCCTAAAATAGCAGCACAAAACACATGAAAGTTTAAATATAATAGGTGAAGGTAGACAGACAGGCATCCAGGCTCCTGTAATGCAGAAGGTGGCATACATCCTAATATTAACAGATAAATATATGTGCTCACTCACTGAGCAATGTCAGATAAAACACTGTCCCTGATAGGGAGGAGAATGTTCTCAGTCATTGGGGCAGAAACCCCACTGATATATGACATGAGTCATGTATGACGAATGTGACTATGTACATAGAGAGACAAGCATAAATTTTAAATATGACACTTTCTTCTACAACATGGACATTGCTTTTCCAGAGAAGTCCTACCATCTAGGAGAGTTTGAGATGCCTTGCAATTGTTGCTTCTCAGTGCTACCTCAAAGAGTTAAATCAAGGACATCATATCCCTGTCTCTGCATTCTGTTGGTTACAAGCAAGTCAATAAACCTTAGGCCATCTGAGAGAAGAGATTTACCCCAAAGTACACGACTGCCAGGAGCCTGGTCACAAAGGGCAGCATTTTATTGCACAGCAGTGTCAGCAAACTTAAATTCAGAAATGTTGATCAATTACCCTTTTAAAGAAGATATTTGATACTGACTCCCATTTTTCTCCCTCTACTCTCTCCTACCCAAGTCCTTCCCTCCCTCTGCCTCCTATGACTATTTTGTTCTACCTTCTAAGTAAGATTGAAGCATCCTTACTTGGGCCTTTCTTCTTGTTTAACATCTTAAGGTCTGAGGGGTTGTATCATGGGTATTCTGTACTTTTTGGCTAATATCCACTTATCAGTGAGTACATACCATGTATGTCTTTTTGGGCCTGGGTTACCTCACTCAGGATATTTTCCAGTTCCATCTATCTGCCTGCAAAATTCATGATGTTCTTGTTTTTAATAGCTAAGTAGTATTCCATTGTATAAATGAACCACATTTTCTGTATTCACTCTTTGGTAGAGGGACATTTGGGCTGCTTCCAGTTTCTGGCTATTGCGAAAAAGGCTGCTATGAGCATGTGTCCTTGTGATATTTGTGGGGCATCTTTTGGGTGTATGCCCAGGGATAGTATAGCTGGGTATTCAGGTAGAACTATTTCCAATTTTCTGAGCAACTGCCAGATTGATTTCCAGAGTGGTTGTACCAATTTGTACACATCCTCACCAGCATGCACTGTTGCTTGAGGTTTTTATCTTAGTCATTCTGATTGGAAAAGGTGGAATCTCAGAGTTGTTTTGATTTGCATTTCCCTGATGACTAACGATGTTGAACAAATGGCCAACCAGTGACTGTCCCGACTTGGAATCCATCTCATGGGTGGGCACTAAACCCTGACATCATGACTGATGCTATATTGTGTTTGCAGAGGAGCCTGGCATGGCTGTCCTTTGAGAAACTCTACCAGCAGCTGACTGAGACAGATACGTATACTTATAGCCAACCATTGGACCTCTGTAGAAGAGTTGGAGGAAGGATTGAAGGAGTTGAAGGGACTGGCAATCCTGTCGAAAGACCAACAGGGTCAACTGACCTGGACCCCTGGAGGCTCCCAGAGACTAAGCCACCAACCAAAGAGTGTACATGGGCTGATTTGAGGCCCCTGACACTTATGTAGTAGAGGACTGCCTTGTCTGGCCTAAGTGGGAGATGATACAGCTAATACTGTAGAGACTTGATGCCCAAGGGAGGGGGGATGCCCAAGAGGGGCCCCCTCTCAGAGGCAAAGGGGAGGGGCATGAGAGAAGAACTCTGTGAGGGGTGATGTGAACGGAGGAAACATTTGGGATGTAAACAAATAAGTAATTAATAATAATAAAACAGAAGATATTTGAGAAAGGCGGTTTAATTGTGCCATTTTTACCTTAAACCAAGAGATAATGTTGAGACTATTTTATGGCCTGAAACATGTATAGGTCTGGGGAGCACAGCAGATAAAAATATATCAGAACTTAATAATACATTAAGACTATATAAAGTGCCGGAGTTCTCTTAAACAGTAAAATTATGCACCAGGCAGTGAAGAATTGGGAAAGGGTTTATCAGGTTGATTTGGTGGTAAGAAGCGTTCTGATAAACAGCATGAGCCAAGCCTGGTCCACATGAAGAAAAAGTTACCAGAAGAGATCTAGACAATGTGCCTGGAGAAAGGCTGGAAGGTGGAGTAGCAACAGATGATGAGCTAGATCAGAGAAGGCCACCCAGTGTCTCATCCAAAGAGACAAGAATAAGTGAAGCCAAGAAGAATCACAAAGATACTGGAAATAAAAGTTGGGTGGCCATAAGATGACTTGGTACCACGTCCCCTTGGAAAGTGGGAGCACTTTGACAACCAGATAGTCTGGAGGCATTAGGGGTGCAAATATAGAAGATTCTTAAATGCTGGGATTCCATGGCCTTCCCTCCTTAGCGTGACCCCTCCAGGCCCATTGGTTTTGGCTTACATTCCTCTCCTGATACATTTTTCAAAGTCTCATATCTCTGCTCAGCATGACAAATGTCACATGCCCCTAATTTGCTCAGCCTCCTCTTTCTCATACTTTTCTGCTATTATAGGAACCAAAGATTGATGCAGTGATTCGAGACAGGGATCGGAAGTCAGGACCCCCTCCTCCCAACTCACCTTTCATTCAGCCATTGTCAATATCCCCTACCTCAAGCCTTCCATTCTCAAAGTCTTTGGCTCACTTCATCTCCTCAGGAAGTCTTGTTATAATAATACAAGACACCTGAGTCACCTGTGCATATGCCCCTGCAGCATGCCTTGTCAAAGCTGGAATATGGAGGAATATCTTTGAAAGATTTCCCACAAAAGAAACAATAGTAAGAGATCACAGGATCCAAGAATGACTGGGGTTGGGTTTTCTACCAGTCTAGTATAATCATGGCCTGAGAATCAATACTTATTCTGTTATGACTGATTATGTTATTATTACACAATTATGCCAATGATTATGTCGAGGAGAAGGAAATAGAGGAAGTGATGGCTTCTCAAACACTGGAAGAGGTTGTGATATTTATCCAGGACATGCTCAGGCCTTCTCAAGGATGCTAAAACTTCCTGGATATTCATGAGTGTAATCATCAGAAATGCCAACCCCCAGGACACTGAACCATTGTGTTTTGTATGAAGTATGGTCAGTCCATTGGATATCTGGGGTTTGGACATCACTTTCAAACCATCAAGGGCACGTGATAAATATGCATTTCATTTTAAATTCCATAAGTTGATAAAGGCTAACTGGGAAAGCAGAAAGAATCTTGTCCTGTTTGGCTACAGATCTCAATAATTTCCTACCTGGAAATATCCATAGGAGAGAGAGACAAGGTTTCCAACTGTATTCAGATAAATGAGGACTGCTGATAGCGCTCAGTGTGTAGAATGATTGTCTAGTACAAAGGAAGTCCTTGGCTTGATCCTTAGTTCTATGTTATTGGGCATGGTGGCATACATACATTATCCCAACTCTCAGGTGGTGGAGGCAGGAAGATCAAGAGTTCACAGTTGGCGGGGAGACAAGGTAGGTAAGTTGGAAAGATATTCACCATCAAGGCTGACAACCTGAGTTTGATCCCTTAGGGCTCCATGATGAAAGAACTAACTCCTACCTGTTGGTATGATATCCACATATGCACTGTGGCAAAGGCATGCACGCACACACACACACAAACATACACACACACACACAACTATGTAAACAAGATGTACAAATAAAACTTGAATAAACAAACAAACTAAAGACATTCAAGGTAGACTACAGAGTGTTTTCAAGACGGTCACTGCACAAGCCTAGAAGATGGTCACTACATAAGCCTATGGAACTGTCCCCTGAGTTGTAGGACCCCGAGGTTTGCATGTGGGATCTTTATGCATCCACCCTGCACCACCATTTCTACAGAGAGCCTGGGGTGTCCTGACTCTTCACCAACAGTGGATAGCTTTTCACAGTTTTCACTAAAAGCTCCTTTGTCATTTGCTGGCTACCCCTTCTTCACAGGAGTGGATAGAATGACCAGGGCTGTCTTGCGGAACATGAATCAAGCAAAACTTATTCTTAAGAGTCTGTGCTGGTTGGTTTTGTACAAGCCCGGCACAGCTAAGGTCGTCTGGGAAGATAGAACCCTCAGTAGAAAACAAGCCTCCATCAGACAAGACCGTAAGCAAATCTGTGAGCCAGCCCCTTGATAAATGGTTGGTGCACAAGCACCCAGCTCACTGTGGACGTACCACTTGTGGGTAGGTGGTCCTGGTTGTATAAGAAATCAAACTGAGCATGCCACAGAGAGCAAGCCAGAGGACAGTGCTCCTCCATGGCCTCTGTTTCCGTTCTTCCCCAAGTTTGTTTTGGTCATCATGTTTTATCACAGATACAGCATGGTAGAGCAGAGTTTGACTATATTCATGGCAGGTTTCAAATGGGAGAACTGACTGTGTACTGGGCACTGTGCGAAGGACTGGACGTATTATCTTCCTAACCCATCAGTTAGCACTGTACTGATACTCAGGACCAACTCTCACGCCAGGTTGAGAAGGTAGGTTTTGAAGAGACTGCCGAGTGTTGGTCTGCAAGGCTTTCTAATGATGGGGATCAGAACTTAGGAGTGTGGTGTGTGAGCAGGCTGAGCCCTCTGAACTAAAGGAAACAAGTCCCAAGCTGCTCCAGAGCCAAGGTCCTTCTAAGAGCCTTCCCTTGTTCCTCCCCACCTTGTCCAACCCCAGTAAAGGGAGAGGGTTTCCATAGTGTTCTTTTATCTCCCCAAAGTAGGATCCACCAAAAGGGACAGATGCCTTCAGCCCTTCAATCACATGGTTGTGCTTGTTACTGTTGTTTGGTCTCAGTCTGTGGCCAAGGTTGGCCTCAAGCTCCTGGCTATCCTCCTGTCTCAGCCTCCCAAGTGCTGGAGTTACAGGTGTGCTTCCATGTGCACACGTGTAATCAGGTAAATTTGTTTCTATTTCTCCTGGACACTTGTCTACTGCCAGCCATGTCAGAAGATTAGAACCTTCACAGGGAGAGACAGAAATCTATTGTCCTGAAGGCTGTAGACATAGCCAAAGCTGGCTCAGGGCTAACACAATAGGGTTCTAGGGAGACACAGACAAGTGTTGTGAAATTCCTCAGGTGTCTGCCTCTGTGCCATTTACTACCTTGAAAGTAAAGGTCAGAACTGTGAATTGAATCAGCAATAAATGTGAAAAGCCATGCTGTTAAATGTATAGAGAAACCGAATTCACACGTCCCCCCCCCCCCCCCACCTCTCCCTTGGCTGTGATTTTTCCAGACATAAACTGCAGAAAGCAGTGGTAGAAGGACCGGACCATATCATATCGGTGGAAAAGGAGCGTTCCACTTAACAAAAGTGGTCATATTCTTATTTCCTTTTTCCTTGGGGAGCCTTCATCTCCAGATAACTTTTAAATAGAAACAAGCAGTTTTTCAAGCAGCCTGAGGATCAATTTACACCTCTCAGAGAGGAAGGCCAGAATTCCATTGTTTTGTTAATTGTCAATTTGCATCTTTGAAAGGTGTTGCATTTTCTCTTCTTTCCAGCAGGTTAAGACTAATTCTGTATGTTAATAAATATTATAAGCACTTTTAACTAGCATGCAGTGTGTGAAAAAGTGTGTGATGATTGCAGAGCCTCTCCCTCTACTTAATTACATATTGGATATTAAAATGGGCCTTATCAAAACTAGCTGCACTCGTATTCAGAACATGTTTTCATGAGGAAAAGCAACATTTACCCTTCAAATAAATATTTAGGTGAAATTTTTATTTTACTTTTAATTAATTAATGTTAACTTACTTATTTTGAGTCAGAGAAAGGGAATCACGTAGCCCAGGCTGGCCACAAACTTCCCATCAAAATGACCTTGAACTTATGATTCTTCTGTTTGTGCCATCTTCACAGCTCTGGGATTATAGACACGTGCCCTCACATTCTGTCATGGGTTTCTGGGGATCAGGACTCCGTGCACACTACACAGACCCACTACCCACTGAGATACATCCCACAGTCCAGGCGCCGGCTCTAAAAGTCCCGTAATGGACAGCACGGAGAAGCTCGGGACAGAAGCATGGCAGACACGTACCTGGACAGCCATGATTTTGAACTTTAGCAAATTATTTAAAAATGCATCTGCTTTTTCTTTTTTCAATTAAAAATCATAACTCTAAACATATCAAAAGTAGGGATGGAAAGATGGCTCAGTGCTAACACCTGATGCTCTTCCAGAGGATCTGAGGCTCAGTTCCCAGCACCTACGTGGTGGCTCACAGCCATCTGTGATGCAAGTTTCAGGAGGTTCCAATGCCCTCTTCTGGCCTCTAAAGACAGCAGGTACACAAGTCCGTGGTGCACAAAATTCATCTTACAAAGTAACATGAAAAATAGAAAAATATATTGCAGAAAGAAAAAACTGGAAAGGGGGCCCATATTTGGGGGGGGGGTGCGTTCCTTATCGTGTGCTCACAGGAGCTAGTGGAGAGAGCTAAGAGACCCTCGCACACCCTGTAGTATCTAGCTCCAGTGTTTGATTCTGAATAAAAGCAGGGATGTCTGAGCTGCTGTTCAAAGCTGGTATTCTTCACTCAATTCATGCCTTCCCTGCCTCACACTAGAAATGAATCAGAGTCAAACACTGCACAGTGAGGAGCTCGGGAGGCAATTCTTCAAGATCAAGGGACCAGTGCCCATCCATCGATGCAAGGATACTTAACAGATGTTGGCATTGCTGTAGACAGAGGCAGGCTTACATGTCACAGTTGTAAGTCCCTAGCTATATTTATGTCCCCATCTTTCCTCAGGATTTCAGACGTACACCTCCTTGCTTTGCTTGGCTTTTCAACTGTGAAAGTCCATCAGATCGGATCTACTGATATCAGAGCTCAGTAGGAATGCCCACAGAGCACTCTGTGAAATATGAATGTCCAGTGTGCTATTTAATGCTTGCTTTGGGCTTGCCATGTCTGATTCCAAGATAAAACATTGACTCAGTGACATGACCTGACAACATGGATATTTAAAAGCACTCTTGAAAACATTAACACTTAGAAAAGAACAGGTTTTAAACACTGAATTAACTTCTATTCAGCCTATTTCTAATCTCAGGATATCTGTGTCAGACACATGCACACATGTGCATACCCGCATACATGGGCATGCACACACAGAGACATGCGCACACAGAGACACACACATGTACATATACATACACCTGCACATACCCAAGAGTACCTGCAGTGTCGTCAGAGGCCAGAGAGGGTATTGAATTCTCTGGAACTGGAGTTACAGACAGTGGTCAGCTGCCACTGGAACTGGAGTTACAGACAGTGGTCAGCTGGCACATCAGAGCTTGGAATTGACCTCTGCCTCACCCCACTTCTATTCTGCAAGAGCAGATGGATGCTCTTTACTACTGAGCCATCTATCCATTCCATAGATCGTGTATATATGTGCACACATACATTTTTACATGAATTCATGATACAGAGTCTCTCAAGGCTGATTTACATGCTTTCTGATGAAATCTGAGATGGAACAAACCATGTGTGCTTTGGAAGAAAAGCCAGGAGAAGTGAGTTAAGAAGAGAAGTCATTGAGTGCAGAGGACTGAAGGAGACAGAGTTCGTTTTCAACAGCAGAAGATAATTTGATGCGCAGATACCTCAGTCCTGCCAAGTTAGACACCACGGAGCAGGCAGTGCCCACTACTAGCATGAACTCCTTTAGGAGTCCCAAGGTGTGAGGTATTTTTCTTCTAAGCTTTTCTCATAGCTGTGACAAAATGAAAAATAGAAGAAACTTATGGATGGGTGTATTTGGACTGTGCTTTGAGAGGGGATACAGTCCACTACAGCAGGAGGAAATGGTCCAGGAGCTTAAGGCAACTGACTACACAGGTCCATCAAATGAAGCTGATGACACATCTCAGGGACCACACTGTGCATTCAAAGGCAGCTGACCACCCAGTGCAGTGACCACCCAGTGCAGTGACTACCCAGTGCAGTGACCACCCAGTATAGTACAAAGGCAGCTGGCCACCCAGTGCAGTGACCACCCAATGCAGTGACCACCCAGTGCAGTGACCACACAGTGCAGTGACCACACAGTGCAGTGACCACACAGTGCATGACCACACAGTGCAGTCAAAGGCAGCTGACCACACAGTGCAGTGACTTACACGGTGCAGTGACCACCCAGTGCAGTGACCACACAGTGCAGTCAAAGGCAGCTGACCACACAGTGCAGTGACTTACATGGTACAATGACCACACAGTGCAGTGACTTACATGGTACAATGACCACACAGTGCAGTGACCACCCAGTGCAGTGACCACACAGTGCAGTCAAAGGCAGGTGACCACAGTGCAGTTGAACAGAAAGAGCAAGCTAGTCCTTCACTTGCTCTTCTCACTTCTCTCCTCTCTCTTCAGTCTGGATTCTCGGCCTACAGGATGGTGCTGCCAACACTCAGACAGGTCTTCCCTTCTCAGATAAACACTCATGGACTTCACCAGACGTGTGCCTCCCGAGTGATTCCAAATCCAGTTAACCATGAAGATGAGGTACCACAGAGCTATTTTTTGGTTATAAAATACACACCTCTGTATTGTAAAACAGTTCTGTAGAGTGCAGTTGTTTCCATGACCTATTTATTGAGCATTTGAAGGTTCAAAACATACCATCTCCAAATTGTGGCACATGGGCAGTGGGAGACCACAGAACAAGGCTATGTGGGCCCTCTCTTTCCTTTCCTATCTTCAGCACAGTTATAAAGGAATTCCCAGGCCTGATTCACCTGTAAAGGGGTCCTAGGACCGGGTTGTGAGGAGGAAATGTCACATGGGCTCCTTGTGGAGGCTCGCATTCAGAACAATGTGTTGTTCCACGCTTAACTACCTATTTCACCCTATGCAGCGTGAGCATACTGAAGTCCCGGGTTTCCGCGCTTCAGAACGGACTGGTGCAACCATGAACCCTGGGTTAAAATGAGCCTGCTCTTCAGCTTCCCTTTTACCTCTCAGCCCCGCCCTGGGGCTATCATCCAAGATGCTTGTGTGAATAAAAGAAGTGTTCCTTATACCTGAGAAACATTGACTATGTGTCAAGTTTGGTTGAACTGATTTTGGGGAAAACATAACACCGGATTTAGTGGTATTTTTGTAGTGGAGTTGAACATGATATTATATAATGGAACTTCCAAGGTAAGCTAAAAGCTGGAGGGCCCTGAATGAAATAAATGGAATAACATTATCTAAGAACAGGAAGACTCATTTAAAGCATTTTAGGAAAAATGATTGAAATTACTATTGGGCCAGGCTGTCAGCAGAAATGCTGTTGATGGCTGTTCTTACTTATTTAATCATTGATGGATTTAAAGCCCAAAAAAGTCCTGAGCATAAGCCTCGCAGTCCCACAATAAAGGCATGAAGTGACTATGTATCCCTGTGCAACAGAAAAGATTAACTAAGCTGTGGCTAGGGGCAAGGTATGGTCTGTGTGTGATCTAATGTGTGTGCATGTGTGTGTGTGTACAAGACATAGACATATACACAGATGACTTAAGCATATATAATTATCAACACAAAGCACTCAAGGTTTTATCTATTTTTATTTATTATGTGTCTATGGGTGTCCTGTCTGCATGTATATCTGTGCACCATGTATACAATGCCCATGGAAGTGTTCCTACAGCAAAATGGAAGGGGGAAGCAGGGGTATTCCCCAAAGGCTGGCAGGACAGCTATCCTGGCACAAAACAGGGAATAAGGAGAGCCCATCTCAAACAAGGCAGAATATGAAGACAGACATCTGAGGTTATCTTCTGCCTCATAATTGTACTATAGCAAGTGTATACACATTCACACAAACACATACCAAACACACACAACAACACACACAACAAACACATATAACAATACACACAACAAATACACAACACATACAACAAACACCAAACACACACATATACAACAAATATACACAACAAAAACATATACACATACAACAAACATACATAAACACACATACAGCAACACATACAACAAACACACACACAACAATACACATAACAAGCACACATATACAACACATACAAACCAAACGCACACATATACAACACATACACACCAAACACACACATACACACACCAAACACACACACATACACACACAAAACAAACCATACAAACCTTAAGAATATCACAAAATCCCCCTTCAAATTAATAATTAAACAATTCTCTATAAATGAAACAAAGAAATGGTCACTTGAGAAGAGAAGATAGGGTTTGTTTTAACAACACTGAAAAAGGATTTTTCTCAGCCTCCATCAAGAACATAGCAGATTCCGTCTATATGTACACCAGTGACAGACTATGGAAACTGAGCTGAAGCTCTCATGTATGGGTGTGATGTATGCAGAAGTTTGCAAAGGTCTCTACCTTGTTTTCCATCTATGCTGAAGTCAACATTGTTTCTCAACATTTTCCATCCATGGTCTAAGGTTCACATGGCCCTGCCTCCAGAGTTTCCCCACATCTGTGTCATGTGCATGGTGCCCTCCTTGGGTGGATTTGGCACAGATTCCCCTGTAGACCTCCCTGAAAGCCAAGTGGAGACCTGCTTTAACTTGAAATGCACTTGGCTGCAGAGCCCACAAAAGTTCCAACATAAGAGAACTGTCCCCAAATACGTTCCAGTATTTACTGCTCCTTGTTTAGCCATGCCTAAGTCCCAGATAGGTGTAGAACCCAGAATGTGACTCTAACGTCCTGGTACCATCCCCTCTCACGATCTCTCAGAATACTTTGGGATAGAGCCCCTGCTTAGCAAATACATCCAATACACACATGGTTATTATTTACTATGGAACCCTAAAAATACACAAAATTTGTTGTAACTTTAAAAATATTCAACTTATACAACCGATAAATATGCTAGTTATCAACTATGAAGCTACTGTCAGATACGGAACAACCCAACCTTGTGGAGTCTCTGGCTCCACATTGGCACTCCATCCTTCTAAGAGCTGGAGCGACCTTCTTAAAGGTCACACTGCTTGCAGGCACATTGTATTCTAGTCTCGCCATCCTCCCTTCAACACTTCCAGTGGTTGTGCTTGGCATATCATTCCACTCTTCTAAAATTGACTTTGGCATTTCCCTATTTCTGTCCGTCCCTGTTGCAAGCTTTTCTCCTCAATAACTGTCTGCTTCATATCTGCAATATGGCGCATGACCCGTGGAAGATTCCAGGATGAAGGATGCAAGCATCAGAAGTCACCAGCCCACCGGCTCGGGATCCTCTCAACTGTGCATAAACAGCCCCCTTCTCTCAAAGGTCTGGGATTCGCCATCTCTTACAATGCACAGACATTGTATTCTCCTAGATTGACTCCACCCCGATCCCCACAGAAATCGATCATGGTTTCTTTGCTCTTCGCGTCCTTGCGCTGCGTATCATCCTACTCTGGGACAGTAGATGTCATCTGCTGGCTCCTTTCTGAGGTCAGTCCTGGGATCTGCACTCATTCTGTTTTTATCTGCAGTACGATCCTACTGAGGCTGGTGATGTTTGTCTGTCAGTATCCTGCTCCGTACAAATGAGTATCTCATAGGAGGAAAGACTCATTTCAACTAAAACAATCTCCAACTCAGGCTCCAATCAGATCCTGTCCTCTCACTACTAATAGGAAATGTCCACTTTCGTTAACTGTGCTCAAATTCTCACCTAACTCTGACTTCTTTCTTTTCTTTGCACTTCACTGTATTTTGATTATGAAATCTCCCCTCAGCTCTTGAGTTTGATCACCTGGCCCCAGGTAGGCGTGTTCCTTTGGAAGGTTATAGGAACTTTAGGAGGCAGGGGGCATCAGAGGCAGAGGGCATCAGAGGCAGGGGCATCAGAGGCAGGGGCCCACTTAGACGGGCCTTTAGGTTTCACTGGTTGGTCCCACTTCCCATCTGTGGTCTGAGTCCTGGGTGTGAGCACAGGAGGACCAGCTGCCTCAAGCTCCTGTGACCGAGCCTTCCCACGATTCTGGACTATCTCCTCTTTAAACTGTAATCCAGAATAAACTCCCCTATCAGTTCTGTTCCTTTAGAGAGCCCTAACTCACGCACTCCCCTGTCTTGCTCCTTGTGAGATATTTGGACAGAGCCGTAAAAAAAGTAGTTCAGGCATACCCCAGGTTCACCTGGGCTAACACGCCTTGCTCACAATCCTTCAGAGCCTCCGGCGACAGTCTGGGGTACTTCTAACATCCCCACTGTGGCCAATCCTCCTACACCAGCTCCCCTATCTTAATGGCTGAGTTGAGACAGCCCTCTCCACCCAGCTTCCCTGTTTCCCTCCCCCAGTGGAGACTTCTGACTTCTTCACGAGGCAGCCGCCCTGATCCTGTGAAAACACATGGTTCTTTCTGCTCAGAAGTCATCAGGCCTCCCCATCTCACTCAGAGCTAAAGTGGAAGTACTTCCTGTATCCCGTGAGCCTGAGCAATCCAGTCCCTCTTGAACCTGACTGAGGTCTTGCTCCTTACTCCATGGGCCCTGTTCTCCAAGGCATCGACACTACCCTCGCCCTTGTTGGGTATTTCTGGTTTTATTAAGGCCCCTTATCTATCACTAACCTTGAAGGCAAAGGTTTATCTTTATCTTCTTCATTCATAGCCGTACCCTGGGCTCTTAAAGGCGTACACAGAACATAAGCAGCGCACGGTACCGTTTGCTGTTGGATGCTCGGGGCTGGATCCCTCTGCCAGCTCCGAACTCATCTTCACTATTAACATATCCTCCATACCAAGCAGAGTTCCGGGTCCACAATAAATATTCAATAAATGTTTGCTAATTAGTGAACTGATTAATGATTAATGGGTTAATTAAGAAACTAATGAAACACTTTAACAAGGAGCAAAGCTTTAGCTGGGGGAGCTCCCCATTACTAAACACAGAGAAGCACCTCTTCCCTCGCTACTGGTATTTCCCCTCTGTCCTCCTGCTAGGATTTTCCTAGCCTTCCTCTTAGCTTAAACTCGCCTTCCATGCTCCAGTTAGCTAGATCTGGACACAGTTTTAGAGGCTTATAGAGGAACAGCTACCAAAGGCAATTTGTGTATATTTGTGTGTGTGTGTGTGTGTGTGTGTGTGTGTGTGTGTGTGTGTGTGTAAGTGTATCCATGTTTGCATGTCAAGTAGGGGTATGCATGCTCATCTGGCTAGCCAGCTTGCTCTGTCTATCTGTCCCTAATGCTCTGCTCCATGAGATTATAAACAGATTATATGTCACATGAAACTTTTGAAATTGACATATCTCAAAGCACCACTCTAGTACCTAGTACACACACACACACACACACATGCACACACACACATACACACATACATGTAAACACATGTGAAACCTGCCCACATACTTGAAGAACATCCACTGATCTTAAATGGAGGTTCTTCAAATATTAAATAGAGGTTCTTTAAATATTAGTATTTGAGGAAAACATAACCTTGCTGTATTTGGAAGCTTAATTGTAATTTATCCTAATCTACATCATTATGTAAAAGCATACATAGCGTGAGTGACTATGAGTTAATTAATGCCTATGTAACTGTAATTTAATAAATGCATATGTAATTGTAAGTTAATACAGGTGTAACCATGGCCAGCCCAATCCCCTCTCATTCACAGGATTTCTTATGACTAGTGTTACCAGAAGGAAAAAAAGGTAAGATCAAATAAAATATGAGTTTCTCTTTTAAATAGTTACCACCCAGAAAATCATTTTGAAAACTTTGCTCACTTCCTCTGTTTCAGATGTAAAGGGGACAGTCTCTCAGATGACACCCACCCTGCCTCACCCGTTCGGCATGTGATCCTCTCTCAGAAGGCCTTGGGCTCAAATGAAAGCTGCAACTTGAAGTCCCACACAGAAATCTTGAAAGGCCAAATATCTATTCCCCTAGCACGGCCTTCAGAGCCCGGGGGCTCTGTGGTTCTTCTTTGAACTGGCCTTCAAAGTTAAGGTCTTCTGCCACCTGCTCTCTGTCCCACTGCTGGGGGCCTCTGGAGGTCAGACCCCTGTGAAGCCACACTCTGAGCTTTGTGGGCTCGGCAGGCATGTCGCTGGTGCTGAGGATGGTTACCGGATAGCTTGTTCTCTCCCTTGTTAGTTTCAGAACAAAGATCACTGCGGTCTTGACGCACAAGGAGAGCGAGAGCCTTTCAAGATGATTTTGAAAGTGACTTTGCTGTGCTTTTGGAGCAGGGAGTCATCGGAGGTGGGGGAGGGGTACAGAGGGCCTCTGCGCTAGCACCCAGTCCTACGAGCCTCTGTGGTCAAGGGGACTTGGGACTCTGCTGCATTTCTTTTTTTTTTATTTAATATTTTTTATTATTATGTATTTTCCTCAATTACATTTAGAATGCTATCCCAAAAGTCCCTCATACCCTCCCCCCCAGTTCCCTACCCACCCATTCCCATTTTTTGGCCCTGGCGTTCCCCTGTACTGGGGCATATTAAGTTTGTGTGTCCAATGGGCCTCTCTTTCCTGTGATGGCCGACTAGGCCATCTTTTGATACATATGCAGCTAGAGTCAAGAGCTCAGGGGTACTGGTTAGTTCATAATGTTGTTGCACCTATAGGGTTGCAGATCCCTTTAGCTCCTTGGGTACATTTTCTAGCTCCTCCATTGGGGGCCCTGTGCTCCATCCAATAGCTGACTGTGAGCATCCACTTATGTGTTTGCTAGGCCCCGGCCTAGTCTCACAAGAGACAGCTATATCAGGGTCCTTTCAGCCAATGCTTGCTAGTGTATGCAATGGTGTCATCTTTTGGAGGCTAATTATGGGATGGATCCCTGGATATGGCAGTCTCTAGATGGTCTATCCTTTTGTCTCAGCTCCAAATTTTGTCTCTGTAACTCCTTCCATGGGTGATTGTTTCCAATTCTAAGAAGGGGCAAAGTGTCCACACTTTGTGTTTTGCAAATTGTATCTCTAAAACCTGAACTATGAAACATGTTTGCTCTTTAACTCCTGGCATAAAGGAAGGAAGGGAGGGAGGGAAAGAGGGAGGAAGGGAGAGAGGGAGGAAGGGAGGGAGGGAGGAAGGGAGGGAGGGATATTCAAACAAGCAACCTCCCTCCAGTATCCTTCCTCTGGCACCATCCACTTTGTTTTGCTTTTTGACATGGGGTCTCTCACAGGCCTACACAACACCAAGTAGGCTAAGCTTGCTTGAGAGTAAGTCCCAGGAATCCTCCTGTCTCAGCTTCCCCGGAAGCACATATCACATGTCCAACTTATATACATGGGTTGGGGGCTCAAACTCAGATCTTTATTCTTTAAAGACAAGCACTTTGCTGGGGGTGGGGGTGGGGGTGGTGCCTGTCTGTTTAGCCTTCAAGGGAAGTACTTGGCTAAGGGGCTGTCTGTCTGTCTGTGTGTCTAGCAGTCAGAGACTTTATCTTGGCAAAACTTACCTCAATCCTCTGCCATAGCCATTCTGTTTCCCACAGTCTCAGTCTCTCTCCTCTCCTCTCCTCTCCTCTCCTCTCCTCTCCTCTCCTCTCCTCTCCTCTCCTCTCCTCTCCTCTCCTCTCCTCTCCTCTCCTCCCCTCCCCTCCCCTCCCCTCCCCTGCCCTCCCCTCCCCTGCCCTCTCCTCCCCTCCCCTCTGTGTGTGTGTGTGTGTGTGTGTGTGTGTGTGTGTGTGTGTACACTTCTGTGCTGTAGCTGTAGTCATGAGTGCTGTAGTGTATGTGAAGGTCTGAGAAGGACTTTCGAGCCCATTCTTCCTCTCCAGCCTGGGGTCCAGCTTGATGTCAAGCTTCTGTGGGACATACCGGCCCCCGGCCAGCATCTTCAGCATCCCTCCAGTTCACTCGTTACAAGTGACATTACAACTTCGCCTTGGCCCTGTCAGGTCTGGGAAGCAAAAGGAAGAAGGGCCTAGCATCCTCAGCAGTGCAAATTAGAGCCGCAATCCCCCAGCCTCGGCTCTGGAGCCCAGAGGGAAGATGGGGCTGCCTCAGGACCTCGCCAAGTAGATTTACATTCCACATGTCATTTCAAAATGTATTTAGAAAGAAATTTTAAAAGTTTTAAGTTAAAAATAGAATCTTGTGTTAAGAAGCATTCCTTATTAGGTAAGACCGTCTTTATGTTTTTTTTTTTTTTCCTTAAGGCAAAATAGGGTTCCCACTAACACAAAACCTTCTGCTCTGCAAACAAGAGTCTGGTGGTAGCCCAAGAGACGTAAGCATAGGCAGAATTTAAAAAAATAAAAAAGGCAAAGCTGTTTATAGGGCTGGGTTTTTTAAAAACGAGAGCAACCTTTTGACCAGGGGTCAGAATCTCAAAATCCCTTGTTCCCAGGAAGCAGGGAGCAGGCAAATTGTTCAAATGCCCCGGAGGGAGCCAGTTCTCACTCAACATAGCAGGGAATGAGAGTGTTAACAAAGGAGATGGAGAGAAGCTGGGATGTTTCATTTCATTTTAGGACAACAACCCACAGTCGCACTCAGCAACGCACGCCAATTATGAAACACGGGCCGTGCCATCGCCTAAGAAAGCGATCTTAACACATCGCAGAAACGGGCCTACCCAAGTGGTTTTTGCACTGACTGAAAACATTCTGCTCCCTGGAACATCATTTAAAGTCACACAAATTAGTGCACACAACGTGGTCAGAACAGAACCAAAAATCTGAACTTTGAGCAAGTCTTTTTCTGGCCAATAGAGATTAAAACAATCAGGGGACATTATCTAAGCCCTGGTCCACAAATGCTACCTGAACAGTGGAGGAGGTGTCCTTGGTGACTATTGGTCCTTCCTCTGTTCCCACTTCTCTGCTTCCTGCCCACTGTAGCCTCTCCTACCACCTGTTCCCAATACTGTGGTGTGCGTGTGTGTGTGTGTGTGTGTGTGCATGCATATATGTATGAGTGCATGTGTGTCTGCCTCTGTATGCATATGTACATGTGTGCTGGTGTCTGTTTCTGTGTATGTGTATGTATGTGTGCATGCATGTGTGTATGTGTACATTCAAATAATAATCACCCAGGTAATTTTGGCCCACTGATCCATAGAGTTTTGTCTCATTCCCGAGCTGTCTAGACCCTCAGCATCTTTATCAACAGAATACCAAAGGCAACCTTCTTGAGATGAGCAGTATACCACGTTGGGAGCAAGTGGCAGAGAAGGTTTCTCCTTCGTAGTGTGAAGCAGAGCAAAGGGCATAGAGGAAGGGACCTGGGAAAATTTGATCACCAAAGATGTCAGCCAGTTCACCCTTCGTCTATGAAAGCTTCTGGCACCTCGCAAGGAGCTGTGCTGTGTCCGGCTGCCTCCTCCTCTCTGAGCTGGGAAACACTTCTCACCACCCATGGACCATTTCTCAGCACTGTTTCTCCCCTCTGTCACAGTTCATTGCTTAGCTCTATTCTCCTACTAATATGGCTCTACTATTTTACTCATCTCTTTGTTCATCCAATATAACCTGGAAAAAAATTTCAACTGATAAAGGTAAGCAGTATTTCAAATTTTAGGAATGTAAGATTTTGATAGTTTTAACTTAGAATATATTTAAAAAATAAAAAAGTTAAAAAACAAAACAAAACAAAACAAAACAAAACAAAACAAAACAAAACTCTGTAGTTTGAACTTGCATCACCAGAAGTTGAATTTAAGGTAATCCTAAGTCTTGCCTTCTTTAACCCAATTATTTCAATGGCCAGCTCTCTCTACTGCAAAGGGAAAGTAATGGTGCCCACCTTATAGATTTGTCATAAGGACAAATGGGCTGAAAGTCCATGGTGCATATTGGACATTTGAAAACATCAATTATTAACTCAATTAAGCAGATAAAACTGCCTGTGGCTGGAGGAAATGGCACAGTCAGACAGCCGAGACTCGTATTGAACCTCTCTGATGGTGATAACTTCCTAACCCATTCTTATTGTGAGCACAGGGGTCTTTGGGCTGAGAATAGTTTCCAGCTGCTGCGGGTCAGCTCTTTAGGTTTAGAAGGTAGGAGGAAGCAGTTCAAGGGTCATGGAGAAAGTTGGGGGAACTAGATTTCCCGCCCTTTGTCTCCCCACTTTGTTTGCTTCAGGGCCATTATGAGGGAGCATCCTTCTCTACCACAGGTTGCACCTCAGACTTGAAGTGTAGGTGAAGCACAGCATAGGCTGATGTCCCTGAAACCACGAGCCAAGATTATCCCTCCTTTAAGTTTACCCCAGCTCCTCCTCCATCCAAGTACTGGAAAATCACAGAGTACGCAATCCTGCTCTGTGATTGTTCTGTAGACAAGCCATTCTTGCTCTTACCTCTTCTACCCAGGATCTGCCTCATCAGAAGGCACTCCCCATACTCTTCCTCCAGGGCAGGCGCCCTGTCCCCACCTGCCTGTCCTCTCCCTCAGCACCGCGGTCAGCAACCGTCTCTGCTGCTGCTGCCATCTTTGTTTGGGGTTCATGCTCTTGCCTATCTCTCTAGGCAGTTTTCCCGTTCCTTTTAATCTCTCCTCAGAAACGTCCTCTCTGCTTTTCTGTTGACTCACTGAGCCCCCAAAACAAGTGTGTAGGTGGCTGTCTGTGAGATTCTAAGGCTGCGTGCATGGCTTCCCATCAAGCAGACAATCTCCCTTCTCTGGTTCATCCACACATGGCACATGGCACCCATCACAAACGCCTACCCATAAATGCATGAACTGCGCCTCTGTTTTCTTCACATGGCGCATCACCAGTTTCCTGTTTTCCAAGGCCTGGACGCTCCAATCATCTCCTAGTCCACTCCTCTTTCGGCCGCTTAATCTATTAATCACTTATACTGTCTTCCCAATTGATTTTCCTTATTCCAGACCTTATATATTGTGTATGAATTCATGACTGTATGTGAAATGTCCAGTATGGGCTCATCTGTCTGAATACTTGGTTCCCAGATGGTGAGGCTGACTTGGGAATTTATGAAACATTTAAAAGTTAGAACTTCTCGGATAAAACCAGCTGCTGTGGTAGGGCCTTGAGGTTTATATCATGCCCTACTTCCTGTCTCCTCTCTTCTTCATGACTGCTGAAGTGATGTAACCAGCTGGCACAGGCTCCCTCTGCCATGTGACCTCTTGACAGCCATGGCTTCCCTACTCTTGAACTGTGAGCCAGAATAGACTCTTTCTCCCTTAAGTTGCCTTTGGTAGGTATCTGGTCACAACAGCAGGATAATTGCTAGTGTGCCTTGCAGAGTGTAATTCTGGGTGTAGCCTTTGCCTGTGGAGCAGAAACAACCCCAACAGTACTTCAGGCCCTCTGTAATGGAAACTCTGCCTACATCTCCATTTCTTCCCTATAGGTTACCATCATGACCCTTCTTCAAACAGAAGTCCATCCATCTAAAATTGCTTCTCTGATGGGATCTATGACCAATCCTTTCCCTGGGCAAACCAGGAATTCCTTCTGTGTGGTAATTCAGTCTGCTGCACTGGTTACACCCTTGCTCACACCATAGTCGAGGTGGCCATTTGCTTGTACTTCTGTGAGAGTGCTAGATTCCATAGGGAAGGTGTGAGGTTCCCTTTCCTCTGTAGCCCTGATGTCAAAACTCTGAGTGAACTCACACGGACTCAGAAAACTAGAAGAGGAAATCTCATGGGCTGCACTCAAGTGCCAAAGGGGGGAAATTGAGTTCATTATTAGGTGCTGAGGTTTTTTTCTCCTTACTTGGTTCTCATGCCATCCTTAGAGATTGTCCTGAAGTGTCCCCAACTGTCACCAACAACTGTTTAACATGAGTTTTCTGGTTTGTTTCTTGACACATGTATCTCCAGTTATCTTGTAAACTCTGAAAATCCCATCTCATGATTATGATTTCATATGAAATAACAAGTTATACTCACCTGCCAATGTCTTTCCTTTTCTAGAGATTCATTCTATTGCTCTATCTTACCTGCATGTATATGGACTTGAGCACATGTATGAGCACCATGTGTATGCAGTTCCCAGGGAATCCACAAGAGGGCCTCAGATCCTCTGGGACTGTAGTTACAGACTGTTGTGTCCATAATATGGGTTATGGGAACTGATCCTGGGCCCTCCTTCAGAGCAGCAATCTTCTAACTGCTGAGCCATCTCTCTGTCCTCCATAACAAACATTTTCATTAATTTCTTCAAAGGGGTCTTATGAGGTACAGTTGGTAATTACTTCAACTTTTTTTTTTGTTGTTTGCTTCAGTATAGTAACAACAGATTTAATCATACAGGTTTACACCATCTAAATGTGTGTGTGTGAGGGTACTTAAGTAAGTTCCACTGTAAAACAAGGTAGATTCACTGTGTAATCATGAGATGGAAAGTTGTGAGCAACCACGTAAGTTATCAGACTCTGAATTCACGACTTCAGATTCCACCTGTAAGTTAGAAGCATGGATTTTTTTTCCTTCTATCTTATTAAATGAAGGCATCTGCACTCCTCTTTGCTCTGTCCCATTTCAAGTCTCATGGTGGGGGGTGTTAACAAAGGCCAATGCTGGAATCAAGATTACCAGGTATCTACAAAGCTCTGGTTCACCTGCGGGCTACAAATCCCAAAAGACACAGGATGTGGTAGCATCTGCTTGTAAGCCCTATACTGAGGAGGGTGAATAGAGGAAATCTCAACCTGGATACCAGCACTGACCCAGAGTAAGGTCCAGGCTACCCTGGGCTACATAGAAAAAACTCCACCTCAAATATAAAACAACAAAAAAAGTGTTAAAATTCAGTTTTGCTATTCAATAGCCAATGTTTGTGAATTAATAATCTTTCATTAATTAAAAATCTCATGTACTTAAATTATTAATACTTTAATATATATCTGAGCAGAAAAAGTTCAAGTAGGTAATCAAGATCAATGGGACTCTTACTAATAACACAGGCAGTCTGAAGATTAAACACTAAATAATTGCAATTTAAAGAACACGTCGAAAATAATATTGGTATCTTTCCAAATGTTGAATGTTACAAATTGTGAATCCTGTAAGTGTTGAAAGGCTTATCATGTAAAAGCCACAGAATATAAAGTATAAATCTGGAAGATAAAATAAAAGCACATGTATTTTTACTTGAAGGCTATGTAAATCATTACCTCATTTCCAGTCCCTCCTAAAGACTAGCTTAGATTTTTAAGGTGGATTCCATGCATTCAGACAATCATTCGAGCCATCTATCAGCACTATAAGAAGAGTCAAAATATGGATAGATAGAGAATTTGACTATTTCCAGGAAGCACTTTCAGGAATTGCTCTAATCCAGTACATCACCGTGTGCAGGGCATCTGGCCCTTCTGTATACCTGCCTTAAAACAGCAAGTAGAGGAAGAAGGTTCTCGTGTGAGGAGTCATCAGAGGGCCCCTGACTTGATCATGATGCACTGATTTCTCATCCAAACTGGAAGCACGAAATCATGTGTTGAAAAAATGGCCAAAAAGTGTCGTCTATGAAAGACTTTGGGGCTTTTATTTTCTCTTCTCACCAGACTACAATCCCTAGAAGAACAGCCCATCTGCTCGCATGCTGGGTGCACTGTTTCCCTTCCCAACAACAGTGTGGAAGTACAGAATTTGTGTCTGTTGGATCCTCCTTGCCAACAAATCACTTTGAGACCAAACCCATCACACCAAGGCTATTTATTAATGACTTGCTTGTTTGGGGCATGGTAGGAGTCCCAGTCACTAAATGAAAATCACAAGGGGGAAACCTACAGTAGTTGGTGGCAAAAGTAAGATTCCAAATTTTATCTCCCACTGCCCACAGGTACCAACAGCACAGCTTACTTAAGCCTGAGGTTAGGGTGCGAGATCCTGGGAGGCTGAAATGAACTCCTCCCACCAGATGGGGGCAGTCAAAGAGAAACTGCAAGAGCCACTGAGGCACTTAAAGTGTGTGCTAATCGCTCCTTCCGTGAACTGTGATAATGGGGTGAAAGATATTATGACAACAGCACCGTCAATTAAGTAAAAGGACATTAGAGTGCAGGCGTGTGCACGTGACAGTGTCCCTTCGAGTTCCAGCAGAGACTCTGCTTTAAGGCTGGTCTACATTTTCATTCTTACAAAACACCGGAGACTGTTAGGTTGATGTCAGTGAGCTGGCATTTCTCACAGCTGCCCTGCACTCGCTCATTCTCTCTCTATTCTCTCTCTCTCTCTCTCTCTCTCTCTCTCTCTCTCTCTCTCTCTCTCTCTCTCTCTCTCTCTCTCTTACAGATTTGATAACAAGAAACCCCATTAGTGAAATTCAGGCACTGCAGACTCCGGTTTTTGCTTTGGGGTAAGAGGTCAAACAGACCCACAGAAGGGTTGGTAGGAAGAGTGGCCTACATACCCAACCCCAACCGTGTCTGCCGCCTCTTCTGTTCATTATCTCCATCCACGAGTCCAAAAAGTGAAAGAGTGTGCTCTCCACTCCATTCAGAAAAAAACAAAACAAACAAACAAACAAAAACAAAAACCAAAACAAAACAAACAAAACCCAAAACTGAATGCTGCGACACTAGGTAAGTATGATCTTGTTCGTCTTCTTTGGTCAGCTTTAGTCCCCTTCTGGGCCAGCATTTCCTTGGTCCAGAGCCCTCAGAGGCACGTGGGGAAAAGAAATGTAGACTTCCAGATTTCACCCCAAAGCCTCCGCATGGGGGCCAGTCCCAAGCTATTTTAATCCCCCAAGTTACCCTGGTGTTCATTATGGTAACAATGCACTCTGTTCTACGGCATAAACATCTGTACATGAATCGACTGTTCCATCCCAATGGCATGCATGCAGACCGAAGACTGCTTTTCTCCTCGAAACCCTTTGGAGAGGCTAAGATGGAAAGGAACATAGGATATATACTCTAAGCTGGACACGTGTGCCTCTAAGTTCCAGATGCAAAGCACAGGCGCTTTCTTGCTGACAGACTCCAGGCACCCCTTCCTTGTAACTTTGGGGGCCACTTCTCTAAGGTCAAACGCAAAATAATGAAGTAGCGTCTCACAATACATTTACACGAGCCATTTTATGTTATAACATGTTTTAAATGTTAAGATATTGAGGGAAAGTTCCAAATAATTAAAAAATCACTGCTATGATTTAAATATTTATAAGGAAAGAAAAAAATCCCTGGTAGTTAGAGGCAAGTTTAGGGTGTGTGACATTATAGTTTTAAATATGGAAAGTGCAGGTGGCTCTCTGGGAGATGGGTTAGTGGGCACAAAGCTCACGTGCCCAGTGTGGGTGACGGCACTGGGAAAGGGTGAGGCAGGGACATTACCTGCCACACAGTATGCAGTCTCCCTCCCCACCTCCAGTGGGAGTAAAACCGACAACTATATTTTATTTATATTTCAGATGGCAGAAAAAAATAGATGAAAGATAAAAGAGTTTTTACTTCCTTATACGAGTTTCCAAAAGGTTCTTTATTTCTTTGATGAAAATTTCACGACGACTAGAAAAAATGTTTATGCAAGAGAGAAGAGTTCTTCAGTTATTAAATAGCCTCATGGATTCCTGTGTACAAGCAATGCTTGCCATACATGAAGTCCACCAAGCTCTTTAAAGGAAAGTTAAGGACCACGGCAAAAAACACTAACTGCATTCACAGCGATGAAAAGTGCAACCTTACCTATCCACAGACAGAGAGAACAGGGAAGGAGCTAGGCTGAGTGTATCTCAGGGACAGAGAGTAGGCTTAGCCTGCGTGGTCCTAGGTTTAATCCCTAGCACCGAAATAAAGGGGGAAAGAGGAAGGGGAGGGAGAGGAGGAGTAGGGGGAGGATGAGGAGGGGAGAGCTAGGGGGAAGAAGGAGGGAGAAGGAGGGGAAGGAGGGGAAGGAGGAGGAAGACGAGGTGGAAGGAGAAAATGAGTATAGTCTTTCACAGTTTATGCTGAACTTAAGTGCTAAAAACATCTTAAGCAAAATTAAAATATTCCTCTACATGTAATGCTTCAGAGCCATCACAATTGGATACAGATGCTGCATAGGGAGGGCTCTTTCAGAAGGAGCAACAGGAAAGCCAAGGTGTTGGTGACACAGGGAACTTTGGTTTGCTAAGGACTTCTGCATGAACGGTGTCCACATCCCTAAGACAACACTGGAGCCGATAGTCCCAGACAGCTGTAAGACACTGGTGACTGCACTGGGTGTTAAAACTTAAATCCACCATCAGAACTGAGAGTTATCCGATGCTATAGATAAGCAATGTCCCCATGGCTTACTCAGTCTGCTTTCTTATAGAAGCCAGGACCACCAGTCAAGGGATGGTCCCGGCCACAATGTGCTGGGCCCTCCTTCTACCACTAATAAGAAAAAAACCCTGCAGGCTTGCCTACAGCCAGTTCTTATGAGGGATTTTCTTAATTAAGATTCTCTCCTCTCAGACGACTTCATCTTGTGTCAAATTGTCAAAACTATCCAGTACAGAGACTTATGTGTGTTAGGTTAAGTGCACAGTACTTGAAGGTGTGTGCTTAGTACTAGAGAATAGGTGCTCAGTACTAAGTACTTGGGATGTGATATTTTCTTAAACACTTGTCAGAAAATCCATTTAAAGTCAAATCCCCCATGTTTAAGCTGAAACTTTATTCCTGGGCATTCCAGTCTGGATAAGCCATCTATCTGTTACCTTCCCCTTCCCTTCTACCTTGAAATATCCAGGTGCTCACTTCCTAATGTACCTGTGGAAGACTGAGGGGATATAGTGTGCACACTGGGGTAGGGGGATGACCAGAATGGAAATCCTGCTTCAGTCCTGTATATGACCTGTAAAAGGGGATGTCTGTCTCTTGTTCAAGGTCAGTATCTCTAAAACCAGACTCATGAGGTATCTGGAGGTCTAAGGAAGACCACACTGGTTGTGCAGCTGATATAGCAGCGCTCAGAAAGGTTTGCTTTATTGTTTTTTGTTTGCTTGCTTGCTTTTTGTTTGTTTGTTTGCTTTTTCTACAACTACTAAAGAAAATGTGGGGAAAGGGATAGGTGAGGGTCCAAAGGAGGAGTGGGGGTACTGAGGGGAAATGGGGGGACAGGGAACATCACAGGGACAACTTGAAAAGAGAAAGGGCAGAGAAGCTTGAGAAGAGGGTTAAGAAGAGCAGAGGAGAAGGGTGGGGGGAGGAGAAATGTGAGTGGGGGGAGGAGAAGGGTGGGTGGGGGAGAGGAGAAGGGTGGGTGGGGGAGAGAAGGGTGGGTGGGGGGAGGAGAAGGGTGGGTGGGGGAGAGGAGAAGGGTGGGTGGGGGAAGGAGAAGGGTAGGTGGGGGAGAGGAGAAGGGTGGAGGAAGAAGACGAGGGAGGATGAGTGGCTGATACATTGTAACAGACATTTAAAGAGTTTTCTAGTTTGTGATGACTAAGCCCCGGAGACCATGTGCTGTTCAGAAGCACTTCCGGTTACTGTCCTATAAATTGAATTGCTTCCTGAGACAAAGGAGCTTTGCTCTTTCTCCTAGGATAGAGACTTCACAACATCATCCTGCACAAAGCCCCAGCATTCCACTCTCACAGTGGCATCCTGGGAGAAGTTGTTGTTGTTGCTGCTGCTGCTGCCTCTCTTGTTGCTGTTTCTTTGTTTTGTTTTCAACTTAACACAGGCTGAGGCCTTCTGGGAAGAGGACCCTCAATCAAGAAAATGCCTCCATCAGATTGGCCTGAAGACAAGTCAGTAGGAGTATTTTTCTGATTAATGATTGATGGGGAAGAAAGTAGCTACATGACCCTGGGCAGGTGGGCCTGGATTGTATATAAAAGCAAGAAGCTGAGTGAGCCAAGGAGAGCCAGCCAATAAACAGTGTTCTTCGATGGCCCCCGCTTCAGTTCCTGCCTGGCCCCCGCTTCAGTTCCTGCCTCCAGCTTCCTGCCTGAAGGTCAATGCCATAGCAAGAGCTTGGGTCTTCTCACCAAACCACAGCACAAGGCTTAACCAAATCTGTCTTTCTACAGATCAGTGACATCCAATCCAGTTTCGCTGCCTGTGGTATTTGCCATTGAGGCTTTGTTTAGTTGCTAGACAAACGGAATCATCCGAGCTGAATGCAAATCCGGTCTCCTCCCCACACTCCTCTGCCACTTCTCTATTTGAAACAGTAACAATGTGCCCACCTGGAATCCTTGGAGGGCGCCAGTCGGCAGGACAATGTGTGCCTCGGCCCTTCCAGTGAACAATCAGCTTAAGGAGTTGTATTCAGATATTATTAATGTTTTCAAACCCATTTCCCATTTCCCTGCTGAAGTCCCTGCCAAGTGCACACTTCAGCAGACACTAAAATAATTTGGGTAGTTGACATTCAATCCAAATTTTCGATGGAAATCTGCCAGATTTGACATCTGTGGGAAAGTGGGTAATTTTTATTACCCACAAAGAGCAAAAGCATAGTTGAATTTCTCTACCTCCGTGCATCTCCTGTGGTGGTGGAGATACTCAGACGTGTACACATGTGGCTACAAGGAAACCATTTAACCCATTCACTCTTGCTACAGAATGGCCAGAGCCAAACACAAATTCATGCTAAGGGAACAGGTGGAATAGCTAAAACACACTTCAGATGTGTGAGAAGCAAGCTACCTCATTGTCAGTACCCTTTGCTAAAAATTATTTAACTATATATTTCCATGTCTTTAATAAAATGATTTCCCCTTAAAAAGTCCTTGCTTGCTAGAAAATTGAACCCAAATTTTAGATTGATCTTTGTTTAGGGTGTTCCTGCAAGCTCTAACAATATCCAACCCTACTGTCCTGCATAAATATACTTAAAAATCACACATAATACTTCTTTTAATACTAAATTGTAATCCCAAAGAGTTAAGGACCTAGAGAAGGACTTACTCTTTCAAGATGCTTCATCCTGTAAATGAACTTATATACTGTCTGCCCCCTCTTTAGCTGACAAGTGCTAAGCTCATATTGAGAACAATGTTGTATTATAGTGAACTAGAGTGAGCTCAACTTGTTTCTATCGTAAAGTAGTTTACTATATTTGTAATCATTAAGAAATTATAAATGATTATGGCAGCTGCTTCTTACTGACAAAGATTTTGAAGTAGGTCAAGAGGATACAAAAACACGGTCAATGGTTCATTTCACAAAAAAGATGATGGTTAGTGAGGTCTTTTTTATTTTTATTAGGGAAAAGAGTGATACCTTAGATATATAAATATATTTTAAAACCCAAAAGTAACCACTAAAAAAATCTATTAGCACTATTGGATATATTGCTTCCAAATTATAGATGGCAACATAAAGAAAATATAACCTGGGGGAAAAGTAGGGGAGAAAGAAGAAAAAAAGGAACAAAAATGGAAAGTGTAACTAGAAAAGAATGTGTGCCAAGTGAGATTATACAGGAGGCTACTACGGATGCAAAGTCAGTTCCCTGTTGGTGGGAACGTCACATTGGCTTATGAATCTATTTCAATGGCACATTCAAAGACGACATCAAAGGAATGTCCAGGATAAAGGAAGCAAAGAATCACATCCCTGCACAAGGTGTTGATCTAAGCCCCAGGACAGGACAAGGGCTATTTTCGAAGATGGAGACATAGGGAGAGAGGTGTGTGAGGGCTACAGTCATATTTGGAACACAGTCAAGACCTTCATCTCTTTAGGATCAAATCCTGCTCATGCCTTCTTTATAATCCTCAATAATAGTAAGGCTTTGGCATCGTACCTTGATCTTGCTTGATAGAAATGTTTCTAACTGTCCATCTACAAAGCCTCACTCAAGCCTTTTCTTGGAAATGAATTGAAACCTGGTGGAGATGTGAGGTACATGCTTTGAGTGAACAAATAAGCAATTAATGAAGCCATGCATGCTGACAGTCAACACCTATAAACTAAATACTAGAAGCTAAGGAGGGTCACCATGAGTTCAAGGGTCAGCCTGCAAAACATAGTGAGTATTGCTTCCTTAGTGGGGGGTGGGGGGAGGGTAGCTCCAAGACATAAACCAAGGCTACAAAGTTTGTGGATGGTCAAGTCTCTTAAATGCAATGGAGGGTAGTAGCATATGTAAATGAAATATACATATTCCTCAATAGTAAACACCCCTAATTGTCATAAACACTAAGGTGAAAGCTATAAAATCATTGTTAGACTTTATTGATTAAGAAATAATGACAAAGAAAATCTTCATGTGCATTGAGGACACAATCCCTGCAAATTTTTGACCTCGGCATGATTCATTTCTTGAATATGGAGTCTGCAGTTATGGTGGGCTAACTGTGTGCCTGTTGGGCATTCTACAGTCTTAAGAGCAATCCTTTGTTTGGATCTAGGTTCTCAAAAACCTCCTCTGAAGTGAGCCAAATCTCTTCTTTTAGTTCTGAATGTAGACACCCAAGAATAAACGCAAGAGGCCAGCAGTGAACAAGGCATTTCCTGAGTTACCAAGAAGTGGAGCAAATGGAAGAACAGGTCTGGTGTAGCTAGAACGTGCATCTGGAAAGAGTCAATTCCCAGAGGGGGCACTGGGCACCACAGCGGGTGACAGTAAGGAGCAAGACAAAGAAAGGGGTACTCAAAAAAGTCTGTATAGAGAAGTAGACAACTCAGATCTTGTATTTATCCCCATGTTAAAAAATAAATAATCTCTTTATTCAAGAACTTATCTACAGTGACAAAAATATTTAAGTCAAGTAGATGGTAAGGAAGCTAGTGTGGGGAGTGGCATCTTCCTTGTTTGACATTAGCAGATTCCCCAGGTAATGCAGCCAACTCAAGAGTTATTTTTACTTTTTGAACTTAAAATATTTTATTTTTAAAGATGAACTTTACATCCATTTGTGTATATTATGGGATGCACTATGGAGCTTTGGAGCAGACATTAAACCACCTCAGGGTTTGGCAGGTGACTGTGCTGAGGCCAGTTAGTCTTCTGCAGTTTTTGAAAATACACTTATTATTGATGGCAGATACAAACCACCCTGGCCAATACAGTTCCAGATATTACTCTTCCCAATAGAAGCATCTTATCATTTGCCCAATATCTCCCTTTTCCTTGCCTACGGACTTCCTTTCTCTGGCACCTATCATGGCACTTTTCTGCTTCTATGAGTTGACCTACTTTAGATCCCTCATGTTTCTGAACTCATTGGGTGTTTGTGTCTTTGTGCTCAACTAATTCACTTAATATAATGTCATCTGGGTTCATCAACTATTATTGTCAGAGCTAGGTCAAAATTAGTCACACATCTGTACCTGAGTTTTTAGAAGGCTTTTCCACTGCTTCATTCTGAAATACAAAAGGTAGCTATATAGCATCAAATTTCTGAGCAAAGTCTACAGAGTGATAAGCCAAGAGAGAACTAAGCCATCCTGGAATTTACTGATTTAAAGGGAGAGTTCTTCAAAATATTTTATATAAACTCAATCATATTTACAATATAGAATATGTGGTACCTACAAAATAAGTTTATGGAAAATTCCAGATGAATGAAAGAACAGAAGAATTTTAAGTATTACTGTTGGATGAAAAAATTAAAATAAATATAAATGGGTAAATTTTAAAAGCACAGCTGTTTTCCACAATAAACAGAAGAATAAGCAAACAGCACCAAAGGGTCAGGAGATGGATGAGGCAGTGCCAGAGCCATAGAGCCATGCAAGACCATCTTCAAAACAAAGACAAAAGAGCATCACGGAAGAAAAGGTGTGTGTGTCTCAGAATGAGAGAACAATACACTGTAGGCAGAAATAAAGCTGCACAGGACACGCACAACACCAAGGTGCAGAAGGTACATGAATATCAGCAGCAATGGCAGTGTGGAACGAGCCTGTCCTCCACAGGGGAGCAGGTGGTAACCTGGGATCTGACTCCTTATAAGATGCACAGGGTCTTAATCTCTGAGCGAAACCGTGTTGCATTTTGAGTTTTAAGACCAGGAATGCTGTCAGTCAAGTGTGAGAGAGACTAGGTATACTTCCACATACACAGGAGCCATCAAAGTTGAGATGGCGTGTTACTGAGAAATAGTCCAGAAGATCAGCAGCAAAAATTAAGGGAAGAACTGAAGAAAGGCAAGAAAGCAGACGCTTACTGAATGGAATCTGAGAGTCACACATCAGCATCTCTGTCATGCTTCATGACTGGGGACAATGGCCTGTCTCTTTACTGGAGCTGCACAGAAACCCACACTACAATCTTGGCTCTCAGAGCATGTGGAAAAGTGCCTGGCCTCCTGAGGGATCCGTAACTCTTTCATATGCATGACTTTAACACCTGCCTAACTTTCACCTGACTGCCTGTAAAGTCTCTAATCAGACACTGTTTCTAGTTCACAATTCCCACGAGTATCAGTAACAGCACCTTGCAACGTATTGCAACGTATTGCGTCTTTACATCTCCGCATGTGAATTTCCCAGGGAGGGGTTCTCACACGGCCTCTTTTGGATTTGCGTTGCCTAAGTTCTTAAGGATGACATTTTAACCACATGCTCAGTCTTGAAAATGACACTGCCATTTGAGCAGAAGAGGAAATGCTTGTTAATGGGTTGCCCATTGAGGCAATGGACCTATATGCAGGATGTCTTCTAACACGGTAAGCTGGTCGCATGCGATAAAGCACGCACGGAATTGTGGAATTACTTCTTATTAAGAAGGTAAGCATGCTAGCTTACCTCTCTTCCAATAAAGTATTTTTAATTTTTTAAAAATAAGATACTGTGAGAACTTTCTAGAATTACCAGTAACCAGAATTCTAAATTTTTTCCCATTAAAAAAAATGAATAATTTCAACAGGGTCAAAAGCGTGCCATATTATCTTTAAACGTAAAGTAGAAATCGCTCATATCAGGTCTATCAAAGGTTCTTCCCTCCCTCAACTTTGGGAAGACGTATATGAGAAAGAAAGAACTTACTCATATACGTTAATATCAATCCAATAAACATTAATACTACTGACTGTTTTCTAACAATTTAAAGTCATTTTTTATTATTGTATGTGTGCATGGTGTGTGAGGGATGCTGATGTGTACATACTGAGGTGAGAGAGAACCCTGGAGTCCATTCTCTCCTTCTGTCTTTAAAAAGGTCTAAAGGTTCAACTCGGGTTTGCAGGCAAACATCTTTATATAATACCTTCATGCTGGTATTAAGGCTTATGTTTGCATAAAAATTCACAGTTCTTAGAAAACCCATTTTGTATCTGTTCAATAGTGAACATTATTGATGACTGATTAGATAATTCAATTGTTTCCAGCATATTGTGCAAGTTATTGTAAGTTTTCAGTAGGGATAACACACACACATACACACACAAACACACACACACGATATACTAGAACACTAAACAATTGAAAGAATTAACTGTGACAGGACCATCTCCTACAAAAGTGTGCACCATTTTTCATAGAAATCCACAATAAAACTTACTTCCTTTGCTTACTTTCAGAGTTTGGGGTGTGTGTGTGTGTGTGTGTGTGTACATGTGTATTTTTTCTTAAAAATACCAAAGAGAATAAGAAAGACTACAGTACAATGAAATCTACAAAAGTTAAGGAAACAGATTCCACATCAGACCTAAAGTTAGCAACTGCATCATTGATATTCAATGCTTGGAACTATAGCTCTGTTTTTTAAGTTTTTGTTTCCAGTAATTTCCAATTTTTTCAGTTTAAATATTCATTCCACAAATATGATACTGATTGCTAATATGCACTGTACCAGTATCCCAGTCTAATGGAAGAAGCAGATGCTACACAAATAATGTCTGCCCATGCCTCTCGATATCCTCCGTTATCCTTCTCTCTGTCTTTCTGTCTCTTTGCATCTCTGTCTCTCTCACACACATAGGAGTCAGGAGTTACTTTAAATACATTCAGGATGGAAACAGCAGAAGTGTGACAGGCATGTGACATGAACATTAGCCACCTGAGAACAGAGAAAGCATCTTCAGTCGGGTGTTTAGTAGTAGCTTCTTCACATGAGTGTATCTAGGAGCCAAGTTGGGGATTGCTGGACAACCAGTTCAGTGCATACAAAGGTCTTGTGGTCAGAAAGACTCAGTAGAAGCTTTACAGGCAGCAAAAACTGCAATGGTAAATGTTGACCTGAAGAAGTTGGCTCCTTAGTGATCTGACAGTTAATGCTAGTGGGCAGTCAGAGTCACTCAGGGATCTTTAAGATAAGGGGATCAGGTTTTAGTATTTATCATGGATCATTTGGTAAAATTCCAGAAACCTGGCATAGAAACCAACAAAAACCCTTATGTGACAATTCTACCAGTCCACCCTAACATGACAGTAGCTGTCACTAGGGTTCCAGGAGTGGTCAGGAAGGAAGACAGAGCAAGATGAAAGATGTAGGTGATGCTGTGGTGGACTGGGATTGGGGACAAGGGTTTCCAGACTGCTCGCAATTGAGCGACTTAGAAAAGGCAGATTTCTTTAGCAGAAGGAAACTGCTCCATGGAAAGGAATATTCTTGCTATTGAACCCAAGACTCACCATCAGGATGCACTAGATATGAAAATAGGCCCTTGCTATGGCCACCAGATGCCACTACCAGATCTGGACCTCACGACAGACTGCTCTCTCTGAAGCTCCAAGCCAAGAAACATCCCCCTTCCCCCCTCCCCCTTAAGCAACTTCTGCTTAGATATTGGATCACAGTGGGGGGAAAAACCCAAAAACAAAACAAACAAACAAAAACCAGCGACTACCGAGCCAACTTAAACATTTACTTAAAGATCTTTATTTATAAGATACATAGTCATTTCACATTCAGTACGAAACAATTGCTGTCAAAGTTTGTGTACTTAGGTATATATTCAGAATATCTCCAGCCTTGTGTTACCATGAACCAAATACACTCAATAGGGCTCCACATGACAGTGTCTGTTATTTCAAACCCAGTCTCCAGGGAAGTATCATCTAAGAGGAAGAGCAACTTAACACAGTTAATCCACTGCGGAGTTTTGTGAATATTGATAAGCATTCAAATATCTGGGAGCCAAAGCGGGCAGAGAAGCCCCTGAGTCTGGTGAGAGTCAGAGGCCACTCGCTGGGCTCTCCCAACCACACAATGGGGTCTGAGCACACACTTTCTGCTTCATTGAGCATGAATGGACTCTCTGTTAAGTTCAATTGAGCCCAGCACTCTTGGGATGCTGCTTATGGCCTGGTGGAAAGCCAGAGCCCCATGACTGAGAGCTTACAGAACTACAGAGAAGCAACTCTTCTAGGCCACCCTTCAGGAGGCTACAAAATGAGATATGCCACTGAAGCCTCAGGTCTCAGGAGCCACCACCTAACAGCCCCAAGGCTGAGGGGCCTCTTGAACACTTGCTGCTGACTCTGCATTTGGAAGCCTGTTTTACCACTAGAATACAGACCAGGTCAAAGGTCCAGCTGGCCATTGGCACTCAGCTTTCTTGGACACATAGGTAAGCTAGGGCCTCCATTTGCTTCCCACCGTAAGCTCAGGAGACTCCAGGGTGTCCCCTCTGGCAGAGCATGATGCAGGATATTTGATCATACTGTGAACCCCAAGATTGTGTTATTTGCAGAAAAAGAAAACCAACTACCTTATTTGCAGTTGTGGTGTGGCTCAGCCATTAGCACACATCCTTAATCCTTTTGGCTGTAATACAGATGCACACCTTTGCCCAAAGGGTAAAGGTAAAGTTAGTTTGTAGAAGGAAGAACTCATGTTTGAAAGTGCTGGCCAACTGAGGGGCAGACAAAGTGATGAATCAGAGAAAGATCTGACAAAATAGGCTATGCCCAATTCTCATGAGAAATGAGAGGAAAGGGAAGCTACTTAAGAGGCAGTGCAGAGAGAGAAGGAAACAGTTTTACTGGGACAATTGTACAGAGACAGGTCACAGAGAAAGAACAAATTAGACAGAGGTGAAGACAGAATAAGAGAGAGCATGTGAAGGAGCCAGATCAGAACAGATTGCCAGAGTTAGTTTGAGGCCAAGCAGAGGAATTCACTAAGAATGTGAGAGGAGTTTGAGTCAGAACAGCTGAGTTGAGCAACCAGCAAGAGTTCAGAAAGAACAAGAAAGGGTGAATAAGCTCAGTCCCAAAGGCTGAAAACACTCTAGGTCTAGTTTAGCTTGTACAGAGGTTAGAAGCTTCCAGGTCTTGGCTTAGGCTAGCAGATTGAGGCTGTAAGCCTCCAAGACAATTAGTACAGGGGAATAAAAGTTAATTTACAGGGACAGGTATGTTTAACACACGATTAACACTCAGTGTGGCAAGACCAAGTCCTCTGGCCTTGTGCAAAGGCAAGCCTCCAAAAGGGGAGAGTGACACTGGCTTATTTTAAGCCCAGCAAGGGAGAGGATATTTTACGAAGGATGGTTGTTATCTTTGCCGTTTGCTTCTTCACCAAATGCACCCCCACCCCTGCCCAGAGCCGCTGAAATGTGGAGAGAGAGAGAGAGAGAGAGAGAGAGAGAGAGAGAGAGAGAGAGCAGCCTACATGGCAAAGGTGGAAGAGAAATGATAGAGCCAGGGACCAACTGTATGTGAGAGCTCAAAACCCAAACCGTGCAGCTCAGACTGAGAAGGGGAAGTGCACACAAAGTCCCACCCCCGACCAAGAAGCTATCTGCAATTGCCACGTGCTAGGAGAGTGAAATCATCAGCTTTCTCCAATGGGGTACCCATGCCTCCATCAACCATCCTCCAGGGCAAGCACCGTGCCCAGGAGTAGCTGGCCAACACAAAGTAAAACAAACTCCATTATTGTGTTGTATAATTTCTGTTTTGTTTAAGGTTTGTTTACTTATTTCTGCCTTACTATTTATTTGTTTCTTTTAACCTTGGATATGGGAAGGATATAAGAGGAGTTGGGGGGAAGATTAAGGAATATGAACAAAAATAATATTGTTGGTAAAAACATACAGAAAAATTCTAAAACTAAATAAATAGACTGATTACATAAAACAAAACAAATGGACCAGCCATGAATTGTGTGAGTTAATTCAGGAGTTTGAAGTTTGGGGCAAACTTAATGCGTTTGATCTGACTTTATGCGTTCAAATGATTTATGATTTTGGGTTCTTGAGAACAAGTTTCCATGATAACCTCAGAAATAATCATTATATAAAATACAAGCACCACTTTCCAATCTCTCCTCACCTGTGTGCTCTCAGCTACTTGGAAGCTTGGGCTCTGGCACTTGTCACATGGGGACATTGTGGAAAGCAGCTTTAGCACCACGGAGAACAACTGCTACCCTGAAGAGCACTAGTCCAGGTTTGATTCCTAGTGAGCAGAGGGCTCCACTGTGCCTGCTGTGGTATTTAACATGATGACACACAGCTGCAGAGACCTACTCTGAGAGCTGACTGAAGCACCTAGACTTTTCTCAAGCACTAATGACTCCTGTGCTCCTCCCTGCCTGCCTCAATCTAACTGCAATTTACCACTGGAAGCGATGCGTTTGTGTGGTCCCATCCTATTGCATACCAGCATGCTCTGAGTAATTGAATACTAGTCTGACAGTGGCCAAAGGTCTTCCAACAGAAACACAAAACAAAAGATTGTACTTTTGAAGGAAAATTTGGAAGGATGTTGATTTGACCCCAATCCTACAGTTTATTGTTGAGGCTAAGGCCTATCAGTAAACAAAACCACCTGGCTCACAATCACACTTTGAGAAGCAAACTGGGCTGCTTATAAAGCCCACTGAATTCATAGAATATAATGTCCACACATACAGTATGGCATGAGAGTCTTTTAAAGACTAAAGAAACTCTTATTGGGGGCTGAAGAGAAAGCTCGGTTGTAAACAGCACTTGCTGCCCCTCTACAGGACCTGAGTTCATGTCAAATAACCCATATCAGGCAGCTCATACCACCTTTACCTCCAGGTCCAGGAGACTCACAACTCTCTTCTAGCTACACAGTTATGTGCAATTCTCTCTCTCTCTAGATATAGATATAGATAAATAGATATAGATAGATAGGTAGATAGATAGATAGATAGATAGATAGATAGATAGATATGGTGATACACACACACACACACACACACACACACACACACACACACATCCCTTATGCAAGAGTTGGGAGAGAAGAATTAAAAGACCTGAAGGAGATAGGAACTTAGTTAGGGCTTCATTGCTGTAAAGAGACAGCATGGGCAATTCTTATAAAGGACAATATTTAATAGGTGCTGGATTACAGGTTCAGAGGTTCAGTCCATTATCATCAAGGCAGGAGCAGGGCAGTGTTTAGGCAGCCATCACACTGAGAATTCCACATCTTGTTCCAAAGGAAAACAAGAGAAGACTGAATCCCTCAGGCAGCTGGGATGAGAATCTCAAAGCCCACCTCCTCAGTGACACACTTCCTTCAACAAGGACGAACCTCCTAGTGCCACTCTCTAGGCCAAGCATATTCAAACCACCACGGAACCCCTCAGGAAGACCAACAGACTCTGGGAGCTCCCAGAGACTGAGCCACCAACCAAAGACAGTACATAAGCTGTGCCAAGGTCCCCAGCACATATGTAGCTGAGGGCTGCCTTGTCTGGCCTCAGTGGGAGAGGATGTGCCTAAGCCTGCAGACTTTCATGCACCAGGGTCAAGGATTCCAACCTCCACAGAATCATATTTCTCAAGACTTTGACTAGCCCAATCTTGAGAGAGCCTCCTGCCTACCTACATTTCCAAATCTAGTCAATACTCATGCATTGGACCCTCTTGGAGGGGTGGGCTGCACCCCCTCCCATATTCACCACTGCAGCAACTGTTACTTCACAGTTTGGTTGGATTTTCCAAACTGAAGCTCACAGAGCTTCAAGATGAGAACCCTTAGATCCTTGAGACGGATGGAGGCACTCCTACTGAGATTATGAATATTGAGACTTCAAATAAAAACCTATGAGATTAATACTGGTAAGTCTGAAAAGCCTGTCATATCAATGGACCATAGCATGTCTCTGTAGTTCCTGGAAGGACATGTAATACTAGTTTTCTTTCCTGTTATCCCTTGAGAAATACTTAAAATTCTTACATTGCATATGGGTTCTGACGTTGAGCCACACTTCAGTGAAGCATGGCCAAAGGGTCATGGAGAATGAACTGTGCTTGGGTAGCCTGGCCTTCTTCTCCAGGGTTGGACCACAGAAGTCTCTCACCTGCCCTGACCTCTGTAAGCATACCTGCTTTTCCTCCATCCCTACAGGAGTCATATAAACAGTGCAGGCTGGGGAAGAGGGTCTTCCCACTCACTTCCATAAATCACCATCACTGTCCTGCTTCAGTATGTAACTGCCCGTTCCAAACACACTTATGCTTTATCAACCATAAGCTTTGGCTGATGTGTCATTCCTTTATGTATGCAGGCCTGCTTTTACTCAATCCAGACTTCAGGGTGGTCTGGGTGAGTGCTCAGTGATTGGAACATAGAGGGATGGGAGTCATGACCACACAAGGGCAAGGTTCTCAGAGTCTTCTAAATCACTGATGATCTGAGATAAGAACACTGAGAGGCGAGAAATTTACAAATGAAAACTCTGTCAGAATTCTGGCAGGCTAAACTTCAGGTAATAGGAAAGGAATAATATTACAAATGGGAATATACATGTCATGGGAAAAGCATGACACAGAATACAGAATGCCACCAGAAGGAGCCTGACCTCAGCTGAATATGGCAGGGTGCACTAGTTATACTCCAAAGCTTGTCAATTATTTTTAGTACTGCTATAGTAGATTGATTGCATCTCTAGACTAAGAAATAAAAATGTATTTATGGTGCCAAGCATGAGTCTTGTACATATTGTGGAATAGATAAATCAGGCTGATTGGCATATGCACAGTAAAACATCATTTCATGAGGACAACTTTTTTCTATTAATTTTTAAATGTGTGTTTGTATGGGTGTGCATGTGTGCATGCATGTGTAGACATGGCTGCATGCATGCATATAGAAGTCAGAGGAGGGTATTTGGTGTCCTGATCCATCACTCTTCCTATGAAACAGGGTCTCTAACTGAACTTGGGCTGATAACCAGAAAGCACACATTTTACTCCTGTCTCCATCTCTCATGAAACCAGAGTCACAGGCAGATCTACAGTGACAACCAATGTTGTACGTGGGTTCTGTGGATTGTGCTCCTGGAGACTTGAGACGTTTCTGCAGCAACAGAACAACTCCAAAGCTCTATCCTCTTAGCAAGCTTTAAGTGACACTCAGCACTGCTCAGCTTGATGATGGGTGACACCATCATTGTTGAGCACCGTGGAGTGTATGCAAACCCACACAAGGTAGCTCACCACATTTAAACTCTAGTAGATATATGTGGTATGTCCTGTGTCTCCTAATGCCACCATGAACAATCCAGAAGATCAAACCAGGCACAAGAGGAAATGACGCAGTCCGCACATGCAGCAATGCAAAGGTCAGGAGGCTGCAAGCATTATATAGCATTGTGCTCTGTAATAGAATTTTTAATAAAGAATGCAGTCTTGTGACTGACCCAGGGTCAAGTTACCCCAGCTAGTTTATCTTAGTTCTATTAAGCTGTCTGCTTACACAGAAGCCTACCCCACACCAACTAACTACTTATCTTAACTTTTGGTAAACTGCCTGCCTACAGAGAATCCCTCCCCAACCAACCAACTGCTTATTTTAACTTCTGTTAAACTGCCTGCTTACACACAACTGCCCCCCAACAACAAATTAACTGCTTATCTTAGCTTCTGTTAAGATGTCTGCTTGTGCATCCCTCCCCTGCTGCAGCTGCCAAGTGAGATACCAGGTTGTGGATTTTGCCTTCAAAAGCCCCCACTTTAAACACTTAATCCCACCCAGCTGAAATAAAGACTTAGAATTGTATATAAACTGTGTTTGGGTGGTCATTTCTCGTGGATTCCAGGTAACATTTTAGAGGTACCATTGAGAGCCCCAGAGACTAAACCCTGACATGTAAGGGCCCCAGAACCCCAGTAGTGATAAGGAGTATAGAAGCTGAAGAGGACTCCTGGGGGTTCACACCTTGTATTCCGGGCCCCTCTGACAGATGTCTGTGTCTGTGTCTGTGTCCGTGTCTGTGTCTGTGTCCGTGTCTGCTCTGTCTGTCTGTCTGTCTGTCTAAATCAGCCTATCACTTGCCCTTGTTATGGGAGGTAATGTGCAATGCCTGAGAACCCTTCTAAAGTGTTTCTAAAAGTATTGGGTATGCTTCTTGGATGGGGAGAGTTATGGTATTCATATGGTAGTCCTCAGGAAATCTACTCACTCTTTGTGAACTTTAGTGGTCCTCTTTCGAAGTGAGATGGCTTCCTGATATATCAGTGGATCTCTAGGTGATTATGCTACTGTTAGACCAAGGGGAATTCAAGAAGGGCCAGAAGAAATGATTCTCCTCAGCTGGAAGGCCAAGAAGCTGACTCTATCACATTTGGTTCCTTTCTCTCCCTGTACACGGTGAGCGATTCTGCCTATGGGGAGGACAGCAGACTTGGTCTGCGGCTGCAGGACGTTTGTCTCCCATGAGGGAAGTTCTGGGACCCCATTATGGACAAGGGGAAGGAGAGCGAGAAGAAAGTTCTCCCTGCCCCCATGTATAGTATATGTTTCCTTCTCCACCAGTGATTATATAATCGGAAGACCCAAAACCCTCCCTTTTCAGAGAAGCCACAGGCCTTTATCAGCCTATTGGAAACTGTTTTCTACACAAACCAACCAACTTGGAATGATTTTCAGCAGCTCCTAGTCAGCCTGTTCATGGCCAATGAGCCAGGCCGAATCCAGTTGGATTGGAGCCTGCATCCTCAGCTACATGGCTAACTACATCAAAGAGAGAATAAACTCAGTTCAGCTACTGGTCCTTTGGACTAAACATTCCCTCACCACTAGAACAGGATGGGTCAACAATTTGACTCATTCCATAGAGAGTGTAACAGGGCAAGACAGTACAGAGGTTCATCCATGTACTGTCGCTGAATTCATTTTAGGCTTCACTAGAACTTGATCTCTTTGAAGGGAAACCTCAAGGAAAACTACTCAACTCTACTCTAGGAATCCAAGGCCAAGATGTCATAGGCAGCTTATCTTAGCTTCTTTTAAACTGCTTGATTGTATAACACCCCCCGCCCCCGTCACCTGCCAAGAAAGATACCAGGATGTGGTTGTAGCCTTCAAAACTATAATTTGGTATATGTGGGTGCTATACTAAATACCTGAGTATAGTTCCAGCCAGTTGGAGGGGGCAGTAAAGACTTTCAGTTGGCTATAAACTGTATTTGAGTGGTTATCTCTGGTGTGCTCAACACAGCAGTCTAAACTAATGACTGACACATACAGTGTGGCTGTGGTAGTTTCCATGAGAAATGAACTCCTAGAGGCTGAGATAGGAACACTTGGTCCCCAGTTGGTGGCACTGTTTTGGGAGGTTTAGGTGGTGGAACCTCGATGGAGGGGGTGGCCTTCATGAGTCTATAGCTTTGCTTCACTTCCAGTTTACTCTGCTTCATGTTTATGGTCAAAGATGTGAGCTCACAGCTTCTTGCCTCTGTTCTTTCCACACCTCTGCCCCATGATGGACACTTATCCCACTAAGTCAAACTTAAACTTTCTTCTATACACTGCTGCTGGTCACGGTAGTTTATGATAGCCACAGAAAAGTAACATGTGTGTGTGTGTGTGTGTGTGTCTGTATGCACATGTATGTGTATGCATGTGTCTGTCCATGTGTGTTTCTTTGTGTGTATGCATGTGTATGTGCATGTGTGTGAAGTGTGTGAAGTATGTATGAATGTATGCATGTATATATATATATATATATATATGTATATATATGCATATATGTGTGTGTGTGATGTGTGCATGTGTATGTGCATGAGTATGCATATGTGTGTACACATATGTGTGTGTACACATATGTGAGCAAGCATGTGTGTGGTGTGTATCTGTATGTGTGCATGTGTATGCATATGTGTATATACACATGTGTATATGCATGTATGTGGTGTGTGTCTGTGTGTGTGTGTATGTATGTGTCTGTGTGTATGCACATGTGTTTTTTGTGTGTGTGCACATGTGTGGATGTCTGTGTATATGGTATGTTTATGTGTGAGTGTGTATGTGCATGTGTGTGTGTGTGTGTATGTACGTGTGTTTCTGTGTGTGTATATATGTCTGTGTGTAACATATATGTGTATGTTGTTTCCTGTTAACTATCATAAACTGTACACAATTGTTTGTCCTTTCATGCTGCTGACACTAGCCTCCTTGCAAATGCTTGAATGAATACATTGTGCAATGGTCTCACAGTAGCTGGTGTCACTAGAAATGTTGCAATTGCATTATGTTGTATCCTATGGGACAATCTTCAGACATGCGGTCCATCAGTAGGTTGTTCATAATCACATAGGAAACACGGTCTCCAACTACAGCCGTTACAGTGTTCAAAAGGGTCATTAAACTCATGACTAGGCACACTTCAGCTGTGGCCTTTCCACTAAAGAAAATCAGGGGGTGAGGAAGAATTTCAACGATGAAATACACAGGTAACTTTCAATAGCTCTTGCACTGGGCACACACTTAAGGAAGACATATTGAAAGGATGACGTCTGCCACATGCATAATCATTTCAGTGCTGTATGTTAACCAGCCCCGCATGTGATGAGTCTGAATTTCCTGTCATGAACTTACACAGCTAGCAATGGTCAGTTTTGAGCAGAGGCAACTGTGTTTGCTGCCTGAAAAAGACCTTCGAAGCCCTGACCTCAGTGTCACTGGAGGACAGATGTCACACGGGCTCTCCCTACATTTCCTTTTTCTAACTTTCTGTGTACAATGACAGGAATGACCCCCTTCTCACAGGGCCACTAGCACAATGCACAGCTTCACTGCAGGCCTAAAGTCATGGGACCAGCTGACATATATGCCATAATATATATGACCACACACCGAAACACATGACACTATGAGCCAATTCCAGCCAGCCACAGCCAGTACAGGCAAGTATTGTGTCACGGGGTTGGAGTGTCAAGCCAATAGGCGGTCATTTCAAACTTGACATAGTTAAGTCGAGATGAAAACCTACCAAGCTAACTCATCTCTTAGGATTCTTCTCTAAGTGAGATGTGCATCTCGCATTGTTGAATCATTCCAGGAATAAGTGGGCTGGCTGCTGGTTAGCAATGAAGATGGATAAAGGCAGTAATCCTAAAATACAAAGAAAATACAGCCAAAAATAATGCTGGTGTCCTCTGAGCCTCCCTCCATGTTCACTGGCCCTGCTTAGGTACAGCCTCTCTGCCCCCAGACAGCCCAACTGCTGCTGCCGAGTGGTCATTAATCCCACATCTTTTAATATATTCAGCTCTTCCTTAACCCTCCACCCCATGTATGCATGTGTGTGATGCATGTGACATGTGTGACATGTGTGTGTATGTGTTATGTACAGATATCTTTGCTCAGTTACTTTTTAAAGCCTAGTTCTTTCCTCAAGATCTCTTTACTCTAGAAACTCCCATAATTCCTTTCATTTGAAAAAAATGGTAACATGATATGTAACAGGGATTTACCATTGCTCCGTGTGGAGTTCAATTATATTAAGTGTCTTCACGTTGTGAAACAATCTGCAGAAAGTTTGCATCTTGCAGATCCGAATCCCTGTGCCTGTTCAACCCAAGGCTTCTCCTCTTTCCCCCTAGACCGCACACCTCACAACCACATCTGGCTCCTGCCTCTGGGAGTCTAAGGACTCTCAGTGGGTCACATGTCAATCCATGCAGCATTGGTACTCCTGGAACAGGCCTGCTTCATCAGGCATAAAATCCTCAAGGTTCGCTCACAGTGACATCAAAGTCCTTAAGCCTTCCTGTCCTACTGTGTATACTCTAACCCTAGCTCACTAACCACTGTAGACCCAGCCTAGCCCAAGGCTTGGCCACAGTGGGCATGCAGTAAAATATTTGCTATATCCAGCAGTGATTGTTCAAATCTCCTAACTATGTAAGTGATAGTTACATTTTTGCAACACATTCCTACACCCTAAGCAGTGTTCAAAAAGGATGCGCCAGTAACTCCCGGCAAAGGGGAAGAAAGAGAGGGAAACTGAATCCTTCTCCCAGGAAGCAGGCGCAGATCACTGCCTGTTTCAGAGAGGGGAGGATTGGAGTGGCTTCAGGTACCACAATTGAAAGAACGTCTTAATTTCTTTCATTCTACTTAAAGTATCATTTCATTGTTATTAAAAATTGCTAATGTGAACTGAATGAACACTCCTCGGTTCTCAGCAGTCTAAACTGCTGAGGTAAGAAATTATAATGATCAGTTATTAGAGAGAAAGCCTTTGCATGAATACAAGGGGGAGTCTCAGGGCAGCGACTAGGTACTCTCTGTCTAACTATTGGGTAATTAATGCACTAAGAAAATAGCATGTACATATTGGAAACGAAGAGTTATGGATTATTTGCCCTTATTTTCTTTTAGTGGCAATTAAATTAAATATCTTTGATTTCTCACCTGTTACCATGGTTATTTGCAGGGATCCGGGTCATTAATGTCTTAAATGAAATAGTTATATGTAAAATTACAGCTCTCTCAACTTTGCAGAAGATTCTCCGGCCAGGGAAAGGGGAAGCTGTCAGCTAAAGGGAAGGGAGCTGTCTGCCAAGGGGGGCGGGGTTGGTAAGCCTCTGGGGTTTGCAGAATTCTCCTTCCTAGCTCCGCCCTGCTTCTCTACAGAAGCTCCGCCCCGCTTCTCTACAGAAGCTCCGCACCGCTTCTCTATAGAAGCTCCGCCCCGCTTCTCTACAGAAGCTCCGCCCCGCTTCTCTATAGAAGCTCCGCCCCGCTTCTCTATAGAAGCTCCGCCCCGCTTCTCTACAGAAGCTCCGCCCTGCTTCTCTACAGAAGCCTCAGATCTTGGGATTTTTGAGAAGCATGTGATTCCAGAAAAGAGAGTTATTTCCACCAGAGAAGACTCAATCCATGGTCTCCTCCTATTGTTCATCCTCCTTTATAAAAGTGAAATTAATGAGTTTCCTCTGTCTCATTATAAAAAGCTCTGGGAAAAGATGGTATGTTGATTACATGATGAGAAACCAATCCTGACTCCACTCATTGACCACACCTGCTATCTTACCTCACTCACTGATGCCCTGAAGTTTGGGCGTTGCGTTCACTGGACCCGGTGGGTTTGTGGGAAGATCACGGCCAGTGACTGTCTCTGTAGAGTCACAGCTGGTGCTGAGAAGAGTCCTGTAGTAAAACTCACTGCTCTACTTCGACAATTCTGTATCTTCTAGTACATTCCTCTATTCAGAGTCATTTCACACACATGTGCATTGGTTTCATTTAGCCAGTCAGCCGATTCTTGTCTGGACATTGATGTTGTGTCCCTCAGGACTTCATCTACTGACCTATTCTCTTGTTATTATTCACCTTCCCTGTTAATTATAAACAATTCATGTTAGTCTGGCTAAGGGCTTATCTATTTTGTTGATTTTCTCAAAGAACCAGCTCCTGGTTTGGATTCTTTGTATGGTTCTTTTTGTTTCCACTTGGTTGATTTTAGCCCTGATTTTCATTATTTCCTGCCGTCTACTCCTCTTGGGTGAATTTGCTTCTTTTTGTTCTAGAGCTTTCAGGTGTGCTGTCAAGCTGCTAGTGTGTGCTCTCTCCAGTTTCTGTTTGGAGGAATTCAGAGCTATGACTTTTCCTCTTATGACTGCTTTCATTGTGTCCCATAAGTTTGGGTATGTTATGGCTCCATTTTCATTAAACTAATAAGTGGATATTAGCCCAGAAGCCCAGAAGCCCAGAAGCTCAGAATACCCAAGATACAATTCACACACTACATGAAACTCAAGAAGAAGGAAGAACATAGTGTGGATAGTTCTATACATCTTTAGAAGGGGGTAACAAAACACCCATGGAAGGAGTTACAGAGACAAAGTGTGGAGCAGAGACTGAAGCAATGACCATCCAGAGACTGACCCACCTAGGGATCCATCCCATTTACAATCACCAAACCCAGACACTGTTGTGGATGCCAACAAGTGCTTACTGACAGGAGCCTGATATAGCTGTCTCCTGAGAGGCTCTGCCAGTGCCTCACAAACACAGAGGTGGATGCTCATAGCCATCCATTGGACTGATCATAGGGTCCCCAATGAAGGAGCTAGAGAAAGGACCCAAGGAGCTGAAGGGGTTTGCAGCCCCATAGGAGGAACAGCAATATGAACTAGCCAGTATCCCCAGAGCTCCCAGGGACTAAACCACCAACCAAAGAGCACACATGGTGGGAGTTATGGCTCCAGCTGCATATGCAGCAGAAGATGGCCTAGGCAGACATCAATAGTAGGAGAGGCCCTAGGTCCTGTGAAGGCTCTATGCCCCAGTGTGGGGGAATGGCAGGGCCAGGAAGTGGGTGTGGGTAGGTTGGTGAGCAGGGGGAAGGAGGAGGGGATGGAGGACAGTGTTTTTCAGAGGGGAAACCAGGAAAGGGGATAACATTTGAAATGTAAATAAAGAAAATAACCAATAAAAATAGGGTGTAGAGTTATAGTGGGAGATACCCAACACTGCCCTGTGGCCTATGCACACAAACACACACACACACAATCAAACACACACATGCACATACACACACACACATACATACATACATACACACACACACACACACACACACACACACACACACAACCAACTACTTTTTAAGAAGAAAATGCAAGACTCGATTCAGATAACAGAGCAGCCCAGAAAATCAAGTTACCTAACAGGAAATGATTGCCCTGAAGAGCTGCGTGGGTGACAACAGACTTTATGAGCCCACATCTCTTTTTTTCTTGAAAGGCAAGCTCATGAGTGCGTGCATACATGTGTATGTGTGTGTGCATGCATGTGTGCATGTGTGTTATACTGCATGTGCTGATATCTAAGTATTTCTGTGCATTTTTATGACTGTCTTGTAACTTCTCCCTCTGGTCTATTTGAACATTTTAAATAAAGTGATGGTAAATTAAAAACTTATGTATATACAATTTAGTGTAGTTCCTTAAAATTTTCAGACTCAACACCAGCAAACAAGTGGAGACACTCTTTCTCTAGCCAGTCCCTCCCAAACAGATGCCCTTTGGCCATTTTTGAGATAAGTTTTGTAAACACTAGTGATAGGACATGGCCTCTGAAGAATGGGCCACAGGAGAAGTCTACTGAAGCCTCATTTACAGGTGTGAGACCTTTGAACAAGGATCAAGGGAGAGCATATGGAATGGGGTTCTTCATGAATGTCTAGCTACTGAAGGAGAAAGGAATGTGGTCAGGGAACAGCAACATGCATGTTTGTACATATGCACATGTGTGTATGTATATGTGTACTCTACATGCATCTTAAAACATTTAGAAATCTCATTCATACAGTACAGGCATAAGATTTTAGAGTTCGAATAGAGTTGTATTGTAGATATCCTGTTCCTTCGATTTTGTGCCTGGCCTCAGATTTGATCGCCCAGTGGGTGATAGGAGTTGGTCATCACCCTCATTTCTGGTAAGTGCTTCAGAGTTCTTCCCAAGACAGTAGCAGTGTGGTCCTGATGCTGGCTGATAACTGGTCATAGCAGGGAGAGCAAGCACAAGTGTGAGCATGAAACATATCTCACACATACATGCGGGTCACCATCTCTGCAAACATCCATGCAGGCAAAGGGAAGCCAGGCATAAAAGTACATATTTTAAATTTTTTTCCAGGTAACTTGATGACTGGCAAGATTAAAAGTATGCTGTGTAAGCCAGAGATGTGCCACAGGCCATCTTTCCTGACTTAGACTACAGATCAAAAGTTTAAAATGGAAATCTTAAATGGTGCATTTTTCTAGTTAAACACTTTCAGTTCCTCAGGTAATGAAATGTGTCCACTCTGGAAAACAGCCATTGCCTGTGTCAAGTCAGAGGCCCTCAATCCAGGATTTGACCACGAGGTGACAGACAAGAGACTTTTCTATTTCTAAGGACAAACAACTTATTTCCAGTTCAAAAAAGATTCATTATAAATACTTCCCTTTTGTAACATACAACTAACTTCCTTGGGTGTGTTGAACATTTCTCAAAATTCAGAACAGTTTAATAATCCTAAAGGCAAAATGTCAGGAGTAAGCATGTCATCTCTCTCTCTCTCTCTCTCTCTCTCTCTCTCTCTCTCTCTCTCTCTCTCTCGTGTGTGTGTGTGTGTGTGTGTGTGTGTGTGTGCACATGTGCACTTAAAGAAGAAAGTAATGGACTCAAATCAGGTTTGGCACATTCTTTGATCACTTTAAGACACTTAGAAGGATTAAAACGGGCTATTTTAGATACAAGAGTGAGCATTTTATGTAAACAGCATTAACGTTACATTTTCTAAAGAATATAAACAAGATAATAAACTTCAGAAATCAAGAAAAATAGAGGATCATCCATCTAACAGAACGTCATCCCGTAAGCATCAATAACCCAGCAGAATTCGTGAGAGAAACTGCCTAGATCAAAGCTCAGGGAAGCAGGGGCAGAGACACTAGGGAAGGCAGGGGAGGGGTGTGTGATGGGAGCTAGGCTGCCAACACATCTGACTGCAGAGAGATGGATGCCATGAGGTATTTTCATCTGGCTGACCATCCTGCCACAGAATCTGCAAAAGTGTCCCTGTTTCTTTTCTCTTAGATTCCAAAGCACCTTTCTCTCCCTTTGTTCTTCTTCTTCATCTTCCCCTTCGTCCCCCTCTTCTTCCTACTCCCTCTCCTCCTCCCCCTCCTCCTCCTCCCCCCCTCCTCCTCCCCCTCCTCCTCCTCCTGAGCTCTCATTCTCTCTTGGTGGCCATTAACCACACTGACAGTTTGACAGGCTGAAATAAGGAAATAAAACACTTAAACATTGTTTCCTGATGTATGCATTCATCTCTTCTGCCAAACACAGATATTAAGGAGATATGTCACCCTCCAGTCAACTCGGCTCACTGGAAGCCCAGGCCCGGGTCTGAAACTCAGCGCACCTCTGTCCCTGCCAGGAGCGTGTGTAAGGGATTCCTGTTCCCACAAACCCTTCCCTCATCATTTGCTGTTGAATAATCCTGAGCTGTGAGTTAGATTACGGCGCAAAACCTGGTTGTGTTCCAAAGTTGTTTGTTTTTTAACAGCAGATGTCAGTTTTATTTTTTTCAAGTTTCGAATTATTGAGCCATGGCTAATGAATATCTGCTACTGTCTAAATACTACACACTCCATAGCCAATGGAGACTGGTTTATTTTTCAAAGATTTCTAAAATGTATGTGTGCACATGTGCACATAGTCACACCCATGCACATACAAATACAGAAACACATGGAAGCCAGAAGAGGGCATCCCATCCCCTGAAGCAGTAGTTACAGGTGTTTGTGTGCCGTACGACATGGGTTCTGGGATATAGGTGTGGGTGTTCTGCAAGACCAACAAGCACTCTTAACCTATTATTAACTCTCCAGCCCCAGTTGTAGTGTTTAAAAATGAGGCACACTATAATCTAAACAGTGACTCTCTGGAATGATCCAGTAGCAAGACAAAAAGGCCACGTCCCTGCAACCTCTGCCAGACCGTCAGGAACGGATACTTCCTCTATGCTTGCCTATGCACGGCAAGTACTGTCAGGGTTTATAGGTCAGACCGCAGCAAGTAACCATTTACTATTTCAGAGTTCTGGATTATATCTTGAGAGATGAGTAGGTGCCAGGCAAAGATGGAGGGCAATGGATAACCTCCCTAGGTTCTCTGCCTTTCTCTATCCCCAGTCACATGAAGGAGAAAGCTCAAGGTGAAAGGCATAAGTATAAGTATATATATATACCCAGACAGGGGAAGCTGGCCAGCAGGCTTGCCCCAGCTGTGAGTCTTCACGGCTTTTATATGTTGCTGCTCACTACCAGCCTTGCAGCAGCGAACATGTTCTATGGAAGGTGTGAAAGAGAATCCATGTACACTCTGATTCCCCATGAACTCATGGTCTAGAAGACCCTTCCCAGCCCTGAGCCATGGAGAGGGCAAAGTGGCAATGTTGTACCCGATGGAGGGTCTTACTGTTTGACCCTGGAGGGGTCCCACCCAGCGCCCAGCTTCTGAGTTTTACTTTTCCCCAGCTCATGAGTGCGTTGGGAGACTGGACAGGCATCCTGGCTTACAGATGCAGACACTCGGGGTGGGACTCCGACGGCCCTTCCCCGCTGCCTTGCTTCTGGTCCACTATGGTATGATCTTACTCCAGCTGCCATGAATTGCACTGTTCTGTGTTGTCCTTCCCACCATCGTATCCTGAAACTGTGAGCCTGGCAAGCCCTTTCTTCTTCTAGTCGTCTCTGTCAGGAAATTTGACTAGAGCAACACTAACTAGCATGTAACAATAGATAAAACACAATGGCTGCAGGAGGAGTCTCAGCACATCCAGTCGCCAACTGGGAATGCACAACTTCACTGAGTTAACTTGACACAAAGTACAGTCACCTGAGAGGAGATTCTAAGGAGGGGCTGTCTACATTGGGTTGCCCTGTGGGTAGGTCCATGGGGGGGGGTTGTCTTAAGGAAGGTAACAAATATGGAAAGACATAGCCCATGGTGGGTAGCACCATCCTGTAGGCTGGTACAACAGTGCGGAAGCAAAGCTGAGCCCAGGCAAGTGAGCACACACAGGGCTCTCTCCCTGCTGCTGTGGATGTGATATGCCCAAGGTGGTTTAAGTTTCTGCTATATCGACTCTCCCAGGGTGAGCTGTGTAACCTGGAATTGAAAGCTGGCATGAACCTCTTTTATCCTGGAAATGTTTGTGTCAGGGCATTTTATCACAGCAACAGATATGAAACTACCACAGTCAAGAGCATGCTTTCAAGACTGTCCCCATGTGTGTCATACAGTGGGAGCCCAGTGAATCCTCCTTGGAAGGATGAGCAGGGACCTTGTGATAAGCAGCGGTGACTGACTCGCTCTCCAAAGGATGCTTTTTAAAATTCTTTACTCGTGTAATCACCTATATTCTTGAGGCCATCAACAAGACAGATGAGACATCCATATACACATGAACACCTCAATGATACTAAATGCAGCCACAAATAAATGACAAAACTGCTTAGAACGGAGGGTTAATTTCCACTCATAAGTGGCCTGTTTTGTAGACTGACAGACAGCAGTGTTGATCAGATTAATCACAAGAATAATGCACAGCAAAAACAAAAAAGGCCTCTATGCTGTTGTGTTTGCTCTTTTACCTAAAGTATTCCCAAAGCAAATATTAAGTAATTCCATTTGAAGGCTAGTGTGGACATTGCAAGTTAGGTCCCTTTACAATAAACTCATAAGCAGTTTGTTTAATCAAGTGTTATCTACAATTATTACTTACAGGAATAAATGCTAGGAACACTCCACAGTTACCTTTGGTGGTAGGGTGGAATTTTTGTCTCTCTTTTACAGAGTTAAAAACTGAGGCACCGAAATAATATCTTGGGTGTGGAATCACCCAAGCTCACTAAGGGCTAAAACCTAAAAATGGTTCCATTCTGACTCCAGAGGATGTTTACTTGGGGTCAAAACTCTCACATCTTTCACAGTGCATTTCTCCTTGGTAGTGGACTTTAAACACAGCTCTTACATGTCAATATAACATGCAACATGCAATCTCGGTGACTTGACTTACAATTGTACAGATGATAATATAGCTTTATTTAGGCACGATTATTTAAGGCCATCTCCAGGAAGGTGTATAATGTACTGTGAGCACACCCCTCTTACATCTCTCTCCTCTCCTGTTAGACCGCTTTGTTCTTCCCTCCGTGTCATCAGCATGTACATTTATCATGCAACTCTACTCTCTAGGGCCCACACGTGAGAGAAAATATGGGATCATGCCTTTCTAGATGGTCTTGATTCCGTAGATTGCATCTAGTTGCAAATGACCTGACTTCATTCTTCATCCCTCTGTAGTTGGACACCTAGGTAAGTTGCATAACTTAGCCGTTGTGAGAAGTCCTGCAGCACATATCGATGTGCAAAGATCTTCATGATCACACAGCCGTGAAAAGGCTATGGAGTAGGCCATGTGGCCTATCCTGATTACAGGATGAGAGAGTTGTGTGAGGTCCAGGATGGAGAATGCCCCTAGATCTGCTCCTCCTGCAGTGGGAAGCTTGGCAGAGGGGTTTTCACCATTTTGCTGACGTCAGCCTTGCTTTGATCTTATTGGCTGTTCTCTCACATGACACAACTCAGCACGGAAGAGGCAGAACTCTTCTTGCTGTACCTTAGCCATGCAATGCGGGGGCAGTGTGAGGGACTACACTTCTAAGCATGTACTTTCTCCATCACAACCCAGTGTATTCCTGTAGGCTCTCCTGACTTTACGGAATCAGGGGACACTCCCACATTTACATGCTCTCAATTCTGCTAAACTTGTTCAACATGTATTTCATCAAGAGATGGAAAAGAGCAAAGCTCTCTTGTCTTCGGACCAGAAGGCCAAGACAACACCATGCATTTCCCAGCCCAGAGGCAGGAAGACATTAGAGTCATCTAGAAACAAATGCTTGCCTCCTTTGACGACATTTACATCTTTCCTCAATCGTAGACTCACAACTAGAATTTCCACTGATAGTATAACATAGACTTTTTTCTAATAATATAGAAAAGAAGGTGATGAGGCAAAGATGGAACAGGTTAGTGGAACTGCATGGAAACAAGAAGACAGGGACAAAAGCAGGAGGGGAGAGGAAGGAAAGGGAAAAAGGTGAGGGGAGCAGCAAGGAAGTGTAAAACTAATAATAATAATAATAATAATAATAATAATAATAATAATAATAATAATAAAAAACCAGGAATTCAGTTTCATCTTATCCATGCCCTTTTGTAAAGCTAGGGTTGTACTTTAAGGCAAAATCCCCTCTTTCAGTACTCAGTGGTCTTTTATTGCTGTGTAACTTCCTCTTCAAATAGGTTAATTACAGAGGCAATTAGGCTAGCTTCACACAGGATGTCACTATTCCCTAACATAAATAGCGCGAAAACACATGTTCTAGGCAAAGAAAAATATCTGTAAGGACCAAGGTCCAGAACGCAATGGAATTCTGACCTCTAAGGTGCTGCGAGGCTAACTCTGAGGTTGAGTTTCTCTGCCGTCAAGCCTGCTTGCTGAGTGTGCGCGCCTTCTGTGTTTTGTTTGCATAGACGTCCTCTTTGTGAACGAGGAGGGGGTGTGCTTAAATTACCACAACTCACAAAGCAAGAGAAATCGTGGGATGGAGTAGCCGAGCAGAAGCGAGTGGAGTAAGCACTGTCTTATTAACAAGGCAAACAGACAGCTAGAACTGAAGGGGCAAACTCTATTATTAGTTTACACAAATGCTCTCATCCCACGGCCTCCTGCGTGTTTCCTGTGCTGTTTTACATACTCATTTTGGAAGTGAGTGGCTGCTGAGGTTCTGACAAGGTATTTAACAGCACCAAGAAGTTGTTAAAACGGCTTTCTTTTTTAAATCAGGATGTAGGGAGCTCTAGGCAGAAGGGTCCAATCTTGGTGTTAAATGCAGCATAACAGTGCCTTCCAAATGAGCCCAAGACCCCTGAACACTAATTATTGCTTGCTTGCTTCGCAAACCAAAGTGATATATGCCTCTTCAAGGGAACACAATGGTGAGTCGCATATCCAGTGCCTATTCCCAGAAGCCATGTCAGCCTTCCTGATGGTGGCCATAAGGATGATGAGAACAGAAAGAGCGCATGACACTAGACACGTGTGGTTCGGGAACTGAGTTGGGTCCCTATGGTCACCGTGAAAGCAAGGTCTGAAGTCAAATCCTCCGATTCATGAACACATGGCTTTCTCCTTTTCAAACATCATGGATCAGTCTATTGGTGTTAAGTGGACATCTCAAGAAGCATAAGCTATTTGTCCAGTATAGCCTGAGTATGTAGTGCAAATTCTATGGCCCACTGCCTTCCTTTCCGTGTGAAATACTCAGCTCACAAGTCAGCCCATGAGTGAATCAGTCTTCAAGCTGCTCTGCCCGGATTTGAATACGACTCTGTCTTTTCAGAGCATTCGACCTGTGACAAATTCTGCACACACTTTTCCTCTGCTTCTATGCTTTCTGTTGAAAATAAAACAGACGTACTGATGCTACCTGCTTCGTGGAGTGATTAGTAAGTTGGAAACTGAATCACACACAAAAACTGTCACTGAGGTTAGGCACTGGGGAGACGTCAAGGACAGCTGCCTCAAGTGTCCTGCTGTGAAGAATGATGGCCAACATGTGTGTGTACACACAGGCGTGTGCATGTATGCACACATTTAAATTGTGTTTTTTTTCTTTATTAGAAAGCAGAACTTTTTTCTAATAAGTGATAAGTTATGATCATCAAGTAATACGTTTAAGTGGTAGTTAAAATCCTACAGAAAAAGTGAAACCTGAAGCGGTCTATAGCCTAGAGTCTTCCCACAGTTTGACTGATATAAGATCCTCTCGGGGATGTTAACCCACGCCTACCTGAGTGTGGAACAGCTGAGCGAGTCTTGAGTGGACTCTGTCCTACTCCGGGTGCACAGAGTCAATCCTGAAGACAGACAGACAGACAGACAGCAAATGGAAAGCCCCCTTCCACAAGCTGAGGGTTGCCACGGGGAACTTCACAGATAAGTTTTTGCCCACAGAGCAGTGGCTGGGCAGCTTCTGTTCCACCTTTCAGCCCCATTTCCTCCAGAGGGTTTGATAGTGGGTGGTTAAATCAACGAAGTCAGTAGGCAAATCAGTTGTTTTGACTACACTGCCTGCAAATACGGAGTTGCATGCATGTGCATACCTTCTGCCATGGATGCTCTAGAAGGCTGCTGTAGAACTGATAAAGGAGCTTTTCCCTACAGTGCCTTCAAGGGAAGAGACAAATAAATGATGCCTGTGATTGCAGGTCACACACACACCATGAATTCAGCCTTATCATCTTCCCATTCAGGGATGTCCTGCTGAGATTTTAGCTAGGATACCTCTAGGCTTTTGAATTACTGATTTTGTATTTCTGGCCACTACAACAAACCAATTTGGACACACTTTGTGGGTAACCAGATCAATAGTGTAGACATTAATTCTTAAGGGGTCATGGGGGAAGGGACGCGACTAGAACAGTTGGCCTATAAAGTAGACTAGAAAAATCACTAGGAGAACCACAGACAGTGAACATAACCGGTTCCTTCACAGCCCGCTGCTTTTTGCACAGATTGAAGCAGAGGGCAATTCAGATCAGCTCTGATGGAGACTCAGCACCAGGTGAGCAAGAAGCAGCAAGGAGTATGGCTAGTGTGTGCCCTCTAATTCAGCATCTTAAAGGAAGGCCATGCTGATCAACCACAGGGATCATAAATGACCAACCAGAAAGTGGGGGGAGTGCTCAGTGGTAGAGGACTTGCCTAGATTGAGTGACCGACCTCCTGATTGCAATCTCAGTACTGGGACTGAGAGGAAATAAAACAGCCACCTCTAGAATGGTGGCACTTCTCTCAGATTCTCTAGGAGCTCAGAAAGATCATGGTCAATTGAGATACCACAGCGAATAAAAGGCAAGTGTTAGCATTCAGACATGATCCAAGCAGTAAGATGTCATGAGCCCCCCATAAAATCAGGGAAGCTGAGAATTCTCAGTCTCAGTCACAAAAAAAATCAAATTATGATATCTACTGTATGCTAAATCAAAACATACCAGAATAGACCGTTGTCCAACTGTTTGCAGTTACAACACTGTTATTTCTTTTGTTCATATTTAATGTTATTGAAAGGATGGAAACCTGCCTTGAGAAGGATCCCATGCAGCCCTGATGATTGTACTCCATGTTTTCTTCAGTTTGCTTTACCCCTCTCCCCGTTGTCTTTCTCATTCATCTGTCGACGTTATCAGGCACAAGTAATAACCATTCACCTTAACTTCTAGCACATAGCCCTCCAGTTCCCTCGTACCCCCTCCCTCCTCCTTTGCTGTCACCTGTGGAGTCTGGCCAGGAGTCATGCCAGAGAGAAGCCTCCCAGCCCCCGTTCGTTTGCTGTTTGAATGCCTCTGTGTATATCCAAGGCTTACTTCAGTGACCATTTACAATATTGAGTCAAAGAGAGCAGGTTAGAATAGTCAGCACTTCTAAGCCAACTGGCTACATGGAACAAAATATATGGCCAGGGGCAGAATTTACAGCAATAACGTTTATGTATTGTGTTACTCCTAGGACGATCCAATTTATAAAGTGCCTATTGTGTATACATAAGGCGCGACTGTAAATCACTACATTAAACAGTGTCAACTCTCAATACACAAGTTTCCCCCTAAATTCTGCACACTGGGATTGATGAAGGGTTTTCTTCTTAATGAAAACATGCTGAGAGAGAGAGAGAGAGAGAGAGAGAGAGAGAGAGAGAGAGAGGAAGGAAGGAAGGAAGGAAGGAAGGAAGGAAGGAAGGAAGGAAGGAGAGAAAGAAAGAAAGAAAGAAAGAAAGAAAGAAAGAAAGAAAGAAAGAAAGAAAGAGAGAGAGAAAGAAAGAAGAGAGAGAAAGGAAGGAAGAAAAAAGAAAGAAAGAAGAGAGAGAGAAAGGAAGGAAGGAAGGAAAGAAGAAAGAAAGAAAGAGAGAGAGAAAGGAAGGAAGAAAAAAGAAAGAAAGAAGAGAGAGAGAAAGGAAGGAAGGAAAGAAGAAAGAAAGAAAGAAAGAAAGAAAGAAAGAAAGAAAGAGAGAAAGAGAGAGAAAGAAAGAAAGAAAGAAGAGAGAGAAAGGAAGGAAGAAGAAAGAAAGAAGAGAGAGAGAGAAAGGAAGGAAAGAAGAAAGAAAGAAAGAAAGAAAGAAAGAAAGAAAGAAAGAAAGAAAGAAAGAGAAAGAAAGAAAGAGACAGGACCCTGATATAGCTGTCTCTTGTGAGATTATGCTGGGGCCTGGCAAACACAGAAGTGGATGCTCACAGTCAGCTATTGAATAAATCACAGGACCCCCAATGGAGGAGCTAGAGTACCCAAGGAGCTGAGGGGAACTGCAACTCTATGGGTGGAACAACAATATGAACTAACCAGTACCCCCCCACCCCCACCCCGGGAGCTCGTGTCCCTAGCTGCATATGTATCAGAGGATGGCCTGGTTGGCCATCAGTGGAAAGAGAGGCCCATTGGTCGTGCAGACTTTATATGCCTCAGTGCAGGGGAACATCAGGGCTGGGAAATGGGAGTGGGTGGGTGGGGGAGTGGTGGGGAAGGGTGTAGGGGACTTTTGGGATAGCACTGGAGATGTGAATGAAGAAAGTACTTAATTTAAAAAAAGAACTTAAGAGAAAGAAAGAAAGAAAGAAAGAAAGAAAGAAAGAAAGAAAGAAAGAAAGAAGGAAGGAAGGAAGGAAGGAAGGAAGGAAGGAAGGAAGGAAGGAAGGAAGGAAGGAAGACAAAAAGGAAACCATTTCAGATCCGTGCTGGGGGAACGCATCCCCATGTACAGGAGGGGGTGTCTGCTGTATGACTTAGACACCTTTGAAACATCTCTGGTGAATATTAACCTTCTCAGCAAGAGAGAAATGTCCACAGCATAAGCTGGGGATGTGGCAGGAACTTGAGTCTGACACCAACATTAGCCTTGTGTTCTTTCATCCTCAGTGGAGAACAAATCTAAAATAAACGGACAGGGAAAACCTCTTTTTGGCATCTGTTAGTCCACATTGATCTACAGGCCCTCGAAACCCCGAGAAATGAAGCATTATTGATCTCTCACAAAGTGATTTCACTATGCTCTGACTCACAATGAAGACCCAAAGCCCCATCAGTGGCTAAAACCTATCAAGACTTGTGAATGAAGGACTAAGAGAAGAGCTTGCTGAGCAAGCCGGAGGGCCCAGCTAAAGCCACATGCAGTGGTGTATACAGTAGTGTGCACAGTCACTCCAGGGGGACAGGAGAAGCACTACAGGCTCCTGGGCCAGGTAGCCTGCTAGACACAGCAGGAAACAATAAAGCGACCCTATCTAAAATAAGATAAAATGTTGTCCTCTGACCTCCGTGCCATGTATATAACAGTACACACTCACACAAATGCACACACACACACACACACACACACATGCACGCACACACATATCTTGAAGTGAAACTCTAATGCATGCACACATTTTCTCTGAAATTCTAGTCCACAACTTACTCAGAATGCAAATCTCCTGAAACCTAAGCTCTCAGGTGTGGATTAAAATAATTCTGTTTCCCTATGTGTTCCTTAGAATCACTCACAGGGGACAAGCTGTGAGGCCGTCCAGGCTGCTGAACTGGGCGACGTTTAGAAAAGCGTGAAGCAGTCTGCGCCTCTTCTCTTCCATTTAGACAGGGCAAAGGGCATGCGCTTTCTTCCTCCTCCACCCACAGCCTTCAAATATCTTTTGACTTGTTTGAGACAAAATGATGAAAAGCTTTAGCATTTTTTTATAGGTTAGAATAGCCTTCTGTCTCTTACAAAAGCTCATTTCTCCACACACGATGGATGACTGACACGTCCATAGAGAAAAGCAACTCCCTATCTTGGTTAAAGTTAAACTAAAGTCGAAAAGCAGGAAAAGGAATGTATATTTAAAAAAACAATCTGTGCTCGATTCTGAATGGATGAACAACCCACCGCTTTCCAGACCCAGGGAGCTGCACAGTGAGGAAGGTGGGGAGGGTGTGGAGAGTCAAGCTATGCAAGAGTGACTGAGACACACAGACTTCCTGACTGAACCAAGAACCTGCTGCATGACTCAGTATTTCGGGGGCAGTTGTTTCTGTTTTTAATTTGCTCAATAATCTGAAAAGTCCAATATCCCGTGGTTTTTGTTGGAAGGCTCTGAAACCTAGTCCTCTCTCCTAATTGGTGGGGTTTGGTAGCATTGATAACCAATTTGGGACTTTCTTCCTAACCAAGTCTATCAACCTCAAGGACTGAGTTCAGTCATCAGTAGAAGATTCTGGAAAGATCTGGCTAAAGATCTCCAGTCATGAGGAAGGGAGCCCAGTTCAGAAGATTTCTGTCCAGGAAGAGAATAGAACAGTGACATGGTGAGACTTTCTTCTTCAAACAAATTGATTCCTCAGCGAATCAAGAAAATCGCAAGCCAAGTCCTTATGAATCCACTCAGAGATAATTGGAGAAATAAATATCATCACAGAACCTAGAGGTCACAGGCTTATCTAGACTACTCTGCAGTGAGCCAGAGGAATTCTCCTATCTGTGCCTCACAAGTGCTGAGAGCATAGCCATGTGCCACACTCAGCTTTTACAGGGTCACCAGGAATCGGAACGGGAACCCCATTCTTGCTTGGCAGACACTTTTACCCAAGTAGGCATCTTCCCATCTCTCAGAGTGAGTTTCCAGGCAGTGAACCCTCATGTTTACCATGCAGCATCCAGGAAGCCTTTTATTCCAAAACCCTTCCACTGAAATGCAGTCCCGACGCCTTGTCTACAGACAAGGTGAGACTGATGTTACTCTGTGCATCAAGAGAGATGCCTGTCTGCATGGCTTCTGGGGGAGAGGGTGTCTATTCCTTGGTGGATGATACTGTTGCAGAAACACTACAGCCACCATCTTGCCATCAAAAGATGCCAGCAACTGTCTGTGTGCGTTATGTGGCTAAGAGATAGAGAGGAATGGGATCCAGTTATAATAGTTCAATTCAGAATTTAGCTTTGCCCCTTACTTTTCACTTTTATTAATAAGTAACACGTGTGTGAACGTGCCACACTTTAACCATCTCCCAAATGTTTGTGTCACTGACTCCTGTTTAATGTTACCTGGCTATCTCTTCTTATCTTCCCTATTGGCCCACCCTTAACCCATCCATGTTGCCAAAACCACACACTATACACTGCTTCTGAAGTCACTATTGAGTCTTTTTCCCTTCCATAGTATACACAATGTATTTTCACATATCAGAAAAGGAGAGGTAAGGAGTCAGGTAGAGAGAAAAACAGCACTTAAAAGGAGGATTCCAATATAAAGCCCATTTCCTATGTTTCATGAGGAATGACACAGACGGCTAATTTATTTGGACACATACAAAAATATGTTTTTGCTAAACCAATATATGTAGTGTAGATTAGCAAGAATAATATGCATGCATTCCGATTTCAATTCTGACTGCACTTGGCTGACATAATTATGATATGCCGAAAAGTAACGGCCAGGGTTTAAAGCATTTGGCCCTTTCCTTTGAGCGGGATCTATAAATGCCAAGAGGAAGTATTTTAGATTAAGTGAATAGATTAATAAACATCCTTGGGATGTCTATCGTTAAGGCTGATTTATTTCCTATGGCAGCAGTAACTCAAAGAAATGCCACAATATTCCAAAAATATTGCATGTTGCTGTCTCCACCATGCAACGTAATGACACCATGTGAGAGTGACGCTATCCATGGTCTTCCACAGCACTAATTATTCACAACAGTCAACAGATACTAAACCACTTGAGTTTACGTGGGCACCAGCACGGGAACCACTCATATTTATAACGCTGACAAATGGCCTTTCATTTGCAAATTTATAGTGTAGCCATAATTTCTTGAGGGAACTGAGAGTTTCATTCAAAAAAATTGCCACAACATTTATCTATGCAAGGATGATGGATATGGCCTGTGAAATTAAATGCTTTTAAAAATTAAAATCATAACGCCAAGGAAAACGATGTGTTCCATCCTGCATTCTCACACATTTAAGTAATGACCACTCTCAGTGCTTACAAGGCTTGACCCAGACAGTGAGTTTGCTAATGAGTACTAACTGTATCCAAGCATGCTGTTGGTAAAGCTGTACGAGGGACTACTACACATTCCCAATGTGAATTACTCGTTTCATCTTCTGATTCTGAGCTCCTGTTTTAAGCTATGCAATTCAACTATATGAGTAAAACAGTGTGTTCCTTAATTGCTTCGTTGTGTTTAGGTCTTAACCCTATTGTATACAGCAAACTATTATAGTTATATCATAATACCAAAGTAAACATATACTTTCATTGAAAAATATCAAAATATAAAGGGAAAACATTTCCTGGGATAATCAATAAGAAGAATGATTGTCAATGCATGAAGAATAAAGGGCAGTGCTAGGTGACATCTCTTCCCTGCCTTCCTTTACAAATATGTATAAAGACTTTCCAAGCACAATGATGTGTATGTGTGTGTGTAGAAATTTTTTCACAAGTTAGTAAAATTTGATCCTGAGTTTGATCATTTAATAAAATTATGTAAATGGCAATTGATCAATAACTTGTCTCTCTTTAACATTAACTACATCAGTCCCAAACCCATGGTTCCAAATGGTGGCAAAGCACTTGAGCAGAACACTTCGTACATGAAGAAGAGTTTTCCTGCTTAACCCCAGCACGGTAGCATCAGTCACTCTGGCAGCTTTACATACCCTTACCGGCTTGCTAGCTCCTTGTGGGCAGGAACAGCCTCATCATCATCTTTGGGTCAACAGCATCCAGTACAGCACCTGGAACATACACACAGCCCGTGAATGTGCTTGAATGCACTCTGTGCTGACTGGCTTCTACTGGAAGGTACTGATCAATGACGTAACCATTCTTCCATGCAAAATGCCTTATTAAAACAGCCCACCTCCTCACAACTTCGGGACAACTTTACTGTGAACATTTAATCCTCAACAATAATGGTTTCCAAATCTTCATTCTAGTTTTATGATAGCCTTTGTGTTTAATATTTTTTTTATTCTTTAAGAATTGCAAGCAAGTATACAGTATTTGGATCATATTGCCCCAACTTACTCACATCTACTCCTGCCACAATCGCCTCAGTGCTCCACACCAAACATCAACCCCTATTTATTACCTACTGAGTCCAAAACTAGTAAGACCTAAATATGCATGGATGTGAAGCTATCTACTAGACCATAATGTTGACGAACATTCTAGATCACATCTGGAACTAACTAAAACCCAAACTGCTGAGAACAACTCAGTTATTTTCTTGGTTGGATCCTTTTAGGTAAGAAAAGTCATGCTATAGCTAGATCACTCGAGGTGGGAAGATCTGCCCATAACCTGGGCCATGCCTTCAGGGGTCACCTATATGAAGAACATGAACATGCCTTCAGGGGTCACCTATATGAAGAACATGAAGAAGGAAACTCTCGCTCTTTGCCTGCTTGCCCTCACTTTTGGTGGCAAGTTCACTCTCTTACTGGCTTCCGAGCTTACTGATTCTGGATGCTGGCACATACTGAAGACCATCTAAGATAGTCAGCCTCATGGACTGAACAATTTTGGGGTTGTTTGGCTTTCCGTAAGAAGAAAACCATCGTTGGAATCGTTAGATCGCAGCCTGTAATCAAGAGAGGCCTGACTAATGCAATGGTTGACATATCAGAAGAAAATTGACTTTCTTTTCCTCGGTGCTCATCAACTGTCAATAACTCCTAAGTTACAGGAAGGGCCTCATGAACCCCTCCTTCAACCAGGAAGAATACTGACTAGCTGGATCCTCTGCAGATCTTGTATAGGCAACTAAAGCTGCTTCAAGTTCATGGATGCAGCAGCCCTGTTGTATCTAGGTGACACTGCTTCATAGCAGTCTCCCCTGACCTCTGGCGCCCACTATCTGACCACACTGTCCTTCTTAAAGGCATTTTCTGAGCTTCACAGAGTGTAGCCGCTGTATCAGGGCACCTCCATAGACATTTTCTCCCTGGACTTGGACAAGTTGTAGATCTCTCCTTTAACCATCAACTACTGCAAAAGAATGTTCTCAATGTGTGCTGGGAGCTGGTCTAATCTGACCCATGGCCCAGATGGGCAATCATCTTTTTGTTTTTGCAGACATAGTGCAGGTAAGCATTTGTAATCATGCCCTTTAGAGTTGGGCTCATTTTAGGAAATTACTCTTTGTCTTGACAAACGCAACTATCTTCAAAATATGATGCCTTTCTAACACTCTTGTCAAAGGAAGGTGAGGCAATCTTAGCATACATAGCAATGTCTAAGGCAGGGATTTTGCTATTTGAGGATTCTCCTTCAAACAAATGGCTTTCTCCCTCAGTATTAGAAGGTGATATCCTGTAACCCTGAGCATTATAGGTGTATATTTGGTTACAGGCCTTGTCCTGCCTAGAATCTACCAGTGCAATTTGTGATGGGGACTTTGGACCATGTAAGTACTGCAACTATTAAAAGCTAAAAACTAAAGCCATTGGCTTAACCCATCAATCAGGAAGAACTGGAAACTAAAGGGCAACCCTGTGGACAATATGCAATCAAGTCTTCAAACTCTGGGCACCAAAGACCGGTGTGAACTTCTCTTTATTGATAAAGTCCTGTGCAGAATATCACATGTTGCTGTCAGCAGCACATCTGTAAAGGAAGCCCTGTGCTTACTGCTTCTCCATACTCTGCTTATATCTTCTCTTGGCTGCTTCTATTTTGTATCCTTCTTCTGTAGTCAGCTGTGAGTCTATAAGGTTTGTCCTGAAAATCTGAGCAATATGCTAAATCTGAGAATGGTTTAATCACCCCCCACACACACACACTCATAATTGGCGTTAGAAGTGAGATTCATCTGTCCCCTCTCTCTTTAACCTTGCTTTAACGTGACTACCTGGGCAGCCGGTCACACCAGCCCATGGCCCTTCTGTAAATCCACAGGGTCTAAAATAGCTCTGAAAGGTAACTGCTTTTATTACTCAAGTGAGCTTAAAGATCTCATGGTTTAAATACTTGGCCTGGATGGTGTTTACATAAAGATTACAAGCTATTGTTTATCTTGTCCTACGTAAACAGCAACCATCCCAAATTCTCCAGTAATAAATGCAGAACAAAAAAAAATGTTTGCACATTTGTTGCTGTTTGGTAATATGAATGGTTAGTGATATTTCAGAAGATATGTTAGACTGACCAAGACCAGATATTAAAAAGTAACTTCATTAAAAACATCAAATGGTTTTATAATAAAATATGAATAAAAACGTTTGTTTTTTCCTAAGTACTTGGGTTATTTCACATGACTTGCTACCTATCTATCTGAAATTTTTCTTATTAAATTACGAATAACATTTTAGTAGATAGACTTACCAGTTGGCCCTCAAGATCTCCCCGCCTCATAGGTATAGCTGCATGTTTTACATGAGGGTGAGTGTGAGCAGGGTTTGTTTGTGTGGGTGGTTGATTGGGTGACACGCTTGCCTTTCATGCACGTGGTATGGTGACGCTTAGGCTAGTCTTGTAAGTGTCTGAAATCTTAGCCCAGAGATGAAAGGTTGAGAGCTGGAACACTTCTGTTCAGTGAGAAGCATTGTTTCCAACACTGCTGTGTTCAGAATGGAAGGGGCGGAAGGCTGGAGATAGAAGGTAGGTTCTAGAGGCAACACAGGATCTAGCTAGCAAGAAATAGGGGCCTCAGACCTACATCCAGAAAGAACTAAATTTTGTAACAAGAAGAGTTAGAAATGTAGTATTTAGAGCATCTACAAATAAAAACACAGCCTGGCCATCCTGAACTATAAGCCTTGTGATATTCCGAATAGCGAGGACTGGAGCCATCTGGGCCCGGTGATGCAAAACAGTGAGCTAATGTCTAGGTATCATTTTAGCCACGGAGCTTGTGACCATCATTTTTACAGGAAAAATAAAAAACATAGGGAAATGCCAATCTTAAGAGACTTCTGTTCAGTGTTTCAAGTAGAAAACAAGAAGCTCCTAGTGGCCATATTGAACTAGTCATGCAGACTCCTTGCCGTACTGGTGACTCTCAGATCTCCTTCGAATGAAAAACAGGAAAATGGAGGCAGGAAGATCA